>NC_142523.1:15827482-15872482 GCF_964205215.1 Stylophora pistillata
ATGTCTTGATATGATGTTAGTTTGGAGAATTTGGTAAAGATCAACTTGAAATCCCCTAGTTTTCTTTACTTCTGATCACTTATATGCTTCATATGGTTTTGATATTGTAAGGAGAAATTCTGTCTTGGTCACTCATGGGAGTAAAAGGGTTCAGATACCTCTTCTGTTCAACTTTCACACTGTAACAATAACAATTTTCTTTCAATTATCACTTAATCTCTTTGAACGTTCTGAAATCTCCTCTTTTCAGCTCTTGCAAATCTTAACGATGATACAGATGAAGAACTCTCACCTTTCCCTTCTGCAAATAATCTTGCAAAAAATTCCCATGGACCGTTAAACCCAGCAAGAGAACCATAATCCTTCATAAACTCATAAAATGACACAGCTACGTCTTTTGGATTCCGCGCGACATAAATATATTTGCATCGTGTATCATTGTTTTTTCCTTTAGGAATGACATCATAGGTCAGATGAGAATGGAGAAGCCGTGGACTGGGGAGAGTTGTGACATCAAGTCGGTCACGCTCCAAAAACGAAACCCGATCAAAAATCATTGCGGTACTTTCTGCACCGTCATTATACACCTGCCACAAGATCTCCGAAATCCATGTTGTCCCTCAAATTAAAATACATTGCAAATGATTATTTCATTAACTTACCAAATTATCCATACATAAAAGTAAAACATTTGCGTTTCCAGCTTTCCACGCCGGTCTTCACCTGATTTTGGATAAGTCACAACAAACACATCATCGTGTCTTGTTTGGAAATTGACGATCATCTCGCGCAGAGCCGCTGGATTTTTTGTGAAAAAGTCATGAATTGGAACTCCTTCCAACAAAAATGTCCTTGGTGATGTCCATTCTCCGTCCTTCACTTGGGAAATGGGAAAATTACAGCCAGACATCGTGAGAAATGTGGCGGCTCCGCAGACCGCCCGCATATCATGCATTGTCACGCACTCTGAAATAAAACTACCGCCCCAGTCTTCGCTCCCCCGTATTACACATGGCAAGGGGGGGGGGGGGGGGGGGGGCATTGGAACGGCCCCGTCATCGAGACCGAGTCTCTCATATATTTCACAAAATTTGAAAAGGACAAATTGATTTTCATTTTGCGTTTATGTACTAAATCAAGCTTTCAAGAACGTTTAATCATTTTTATTGTTACGTCTTAAGATTTACCTGGCGTTAAGTTAAAACCTTTTTGTGGATTAGATAGATTTCGAGGGAAATGAAAAAGGAGAGTCATTAATAAAAGCTGGAAAAAACTGAAATAGTGAATATTCAACGATTAATATCCGGAAACATCCCCTCAAGAGATGAGGGGCCATTATTAAGAGGAGAGAATACATCGTTAGGATGTTTGATTATATTGCTTTATAGTCTGAACCACCAATGTAATAAAAGTATGGAAGCTGTAAATCTTTGACTCGATGATTAATTGCCCTCAACGTGAAAAAGCTTTAGGAATAATTTTGATTTAGTTTTCCACTGCCTTACCCGAAGCTTGGGGATCATTTTAGTCAGTTAATCATGCAATTAAGATGCGACCTCAGATCAAAGTTGTAACTCCTCTAAATTCCACCGTTTAAACCGTGGAAACCTTAAATTAGTATCACCAGAACCGAGATTTTTGTCGTGCAAAACAAGATTGAAGCAAGTCCCCACTTACAATAAAATGTCAAAATATGTGATTGCATAAGAAATGATACTTAGACAGAATTAACAAAAAAGAATTGTCGTAATAGTTTCAAACATTTTAAGCCAATATCAGATCTTCTAAAGACAACTCGAAATTTATAACGTCAGTTCAATTAAAGAAAGGATTGATTCAGTACGGCTACAATCTGTAGATTGGATTACACCGAGAAAAAGTTAACTAATCCTCCCATCTAACCTCTGCTTTTGAATAACTTATTCTCAGTAAACCAGCAGTCTATGCGTTAGCTAACTGTTCATCTCATGTTGTTACAATTTCACAGATGTTGCTTGTATTATTTGCCACAATAATTCTGTCCATACCGGCCATGATAATGACTTCACAATCTCCTCAGGGAGTCTACTTTGAAATAAAAGAAAACAGTTTTCTTTCTGCTGATACTCAGTGGGATGCCAAAGCTGACTCTTTACAGACCTGTTCGTTGCTGTGTGCGAGGGAAGCTGGTTGTGAAAGTGCAAATTTCTTGGAAAACCAAAGATCCTGTTTACTCCTTGGAAAAGAACAAACTTATCTGACAGGAAAACTTTCAAAACGAGAGGGATCCTTCTACGTGAGAAAGGTAATTTATCTTTTAAACGTTTTGATTTAAGCAATGAGTTTATGAATACTTCTGTTTAAACACAATACTATAGAATAACCAAAGCGTATGTGTTGCGCTTGCAACCATCGGACTTCCAAGTTCCAATCAAAACGAGACCAAACCAAACGAACTCTGGGCGTGTTGCGTCTAATGGGTGGGACTACTTTTCAGGTCTACTCCAAAAACATGTAAGGCACGATATACCAAAGTTGACTTTTATTCGACGATTTATTGCATCAAAATGAATCGTCGTAAAATGCCGGTTTCGCTTGAGCCAAGGGTTAAGAATCAAGAAACTTTGAGTGTTCGAGGTTGACCAGTCCACGTGAAATCGAACGAAAAACTACTTTAATTAAAAGGGAACGCTAACTCAGATTTTATATGTTACGCGCGTGATGACGCTTAAAGATACGATTAAAAATCAATAAAAACAGAAGTAAACAATGTAACTACGTTCATAACTAAGATTTGGAGATAAAGAGACAATTATTATGTAATCTAGTGTCCTTAACAGAGTCGATTTACTTTACAGAATAAGCTTCCAGGAATCTCCAGTTCATTGGGTAGGTCATTGAAAATATATCTTTGTACGTGACCCAATACAGCTCTTTGATTTTATATCGTTTTAGTTGTCTTTATCTTAAGTAATCGTAATTTCTGAAGAAGAAAAGTCTTCCGAGTGAAGAAGACATCCTCATCTACGAGATGCAACTGAACTTTGGTCTTGAATGAAACGTATTTACTTTTACGCTAACATGTCCACGTTATTATCCTTAAAATGAGCAAATCTCAAAATTTCGCGTATTGCGACCGAAAAAGGGAAGTAATATTGTACTTGCACTCTTTGAAATCTTGCTATTCTTTTTTTTTATCATAATTATGCACTTAATCTCTAGACATGTCATACCATATTTAGGCTTTTCTCAACTGTCATGTCAACAGTTTCCTCGTGCCAGAACCTTCGCAACCAACTTCCCTCTCTTGCCTCTGGTGTTTACTGGATTAATCCAGATGGTGGATCCCAGGACAAGGCGTTCAGGGCTTACTGTGACATGGAAACAGATGGAGGGGGCTGGACTCTAGTGTGGAGCTATAAATTCACTGATTACAATAATTTTTCTTCAGCTACAAATGCGGTCACACCGAGGCCAAACTGGCAGGTGAACTCTGATGCTAACGTGCCTGTCTCGGTAACTCCCCCGTTGGGTGAAACAGACTTTAACGCCATGGATTTCTCAGTATGGAAACAACTCGGCAGACAGGTCCTTATCAAGAGCAACATTAACAACTGGCTGGTTTGTCATCCGGGAACTGGAAGCTTGGTTGACTGGCAGGAAGGGATTGTTAAGTGTAAGGTCGTTAAAAATGTGACTGACACTTGTCAAGACTCACCAGCGCCATCTAGGCTTGTGCCGATTCATAATCTGACCTCTGGACCGATCTTTTCCTCTACCAACATTTATTATTACTTTGATGGTTGCACAGCGATACACTGGCCTACCCATGATCCTTGTGGACAAAACAAACCCAACCATCTGGAGAATGTCGACAATCCACGTGGAAACATTTTCATTCGACCTTGATACGATTTTAAAAAAAAGAGAATTTACAGGTCTTCTGAGCGTCAAAATCGAATCCCAAATGTTCCACAAAGAAAGGTAGAATTTTTTAGGTTCTTCTTTGAATGTATGTGTTCAAATTCCGGGACGTGCAGTTGGCATGAATATAAATATAAATCAGTGAATGTAGTTTAAAAGGTAAATTTATTAAAAGTCATCTAGATCGTTTAGTTTGATTGTTTATCAGTAAAATACCAAATAAAAAATCTCGAGAATGGAGAAAGACGTGAAACATATACCTACTGTTTCAGCATGCAACATTTCCATCTTGATTGTTACATGAAAACTTTAAATCTTCGGAAGTTAAAAAATTTAACAACATTTATAAAAAAAAATTGTAATTGAAATTCTTATGTCTGCAAATAACTCATAAGTATCAAATAGCATCTTTCCATTTAAATCAAAAACAAAAACAAACAAAAAACAGTGAACTACATTCATTGGCAAAATGCAAACCTTTAAAGCATACATTGGATTCTGTCATCCAAATTAACTAATCTTCTAGCGAAAGACTGTTCATTCTACATTCTTTGACGGCAGGGAAAATGGCAACAGGCTCAGTTCCCTCGTAAACCAGCATCTTCTCCAGTTCCACTAATTTCATTGACCTTAGGCCGATTTTTTTATTGGTAAAGTCATTGTTTCCCATGACGGCTATGGACTGAGCCCTCTCTATACCGTTTTCGTTTTTCCAAACGCAACATCCCGCTGTCCACATGGAATTGGGGCGCACAATCGACCCGTTGGAGCTGGGGCCGGGGAAATAATGAATCTGAAAAAAAAAACAAACAAAACAAAACAAAACAAAGCAAAACAAAAATAAGAACAAGTTATGTGGAGGAAGCTTTGTTTTATCAATCTACCACAAACAATATTAAATCTTAAGGGGGGTCACATCGTGGATATTCAGCTTTTAAGTAACTCCACAGCTGGAAACCTTCCTTTGTCGCCACCCCCTCCCCCTCCGTTTCGTTTTTTAAAAAGGAGACTAGTTTTGGTGGAACCGTTTTCTTATCTGAGATGTAGATGTGGTGCTAAGGGCCACAGGGAACTAGAAAACTATTCTTTGAGTGCGCTCACATTGAAGGTGTTCGTTTTGCTTACAACAGTAGCATTTCTCAGGATTTCTTAAACATGTGGTGGAACATTTAAAAGTTGCCATAAAATATGTTCGAACCTCAGTTAGATTAAATTTCATCAAAATCAAACTCCAAATAAGGAGACTTCCTCATTTTTAGATATCAAAGTCACGTCGACAAAACTCTGGGAAAAAAAGAGAGCAAGTCCGATATCCGTACAATACCTTGACCTGGCCCTTGTCCTGGGTTGGTTTTCTTGCACCAACTTTCAATCGGAACTTCGACGAACCAGTCATCAAATACATCACAGCTGATGATCTATTTTTTCCTGGGCATTGCTCCGTGACGTAATGTGCAATTTTGCTCTCAAAGCTTTTCCAGGGGCCGCGGTTGAAGTGGCTGTATTGTGGAACTGCGTTACTGTAAGTAAACGTGGCCGACTCGTGCTGTTTGTCAAATGAATTGATGTGGGCCGGATTAAGGTGACCTTTGTCGAACCCTTCTTTCCCAATGCCGTGGCCGTTGTACATTTTTTCATTGCCTTGATTGGTTAGTTCTAAAATAAAAACGAAACATTAGGTCTGATTGGGCCAAACTAAACATGTACTTCTATCTGACGTTAAGTGCAGATGACGTCATTTATCGTCGATTTCTATTGAAATGGTATTGTCTCGGCGTGAACGAGACAATTTTTTTAGTTAATATATCTTATTAGTTATTGGCCCTCTGACTGCCCGAGTCGTGTAATAAGTTCTTTTATTGCTCTTCAGTTCGGTCTAACACCTCACGTCACAATCATATTTGTAAGCTTCAAGCGGTGCGCATGGTCAGTGACAGAAGAAAATTTGACTATATGACATCATACTTTTAAAACAACGTCTGGACAGAGAACATTTAATTATAATATGGTTTCCTTATGGAACCAGTTGGACGATTGAATGTGCATTGAGAAGTCAGCTCCTGGAACGGTTCTTGCAGTCCAAGTCCTTAAGCTTGTAACAACCACATTTTTGAACATTTAGATTTAAACATAATAAATTTTACATTTAAATTGTAGCTTGCAACAACCAAATTATTAATCTTAAACTCTAACCACCAGATTTTTATGTAATATTGAAATTGTCAATTTGTTTTAAATTGTTTAATTCCGTGATGATGTTATTAATTTTGATTGTAAATGTCACTGAAAAACCTTTGTGGAAATGTGTCAATAAAAGTTCATAGTTTCTAGTTTCATTTAGCGAAAATGGTATGGAATGGGAAGAGACGATGCGTGCGAAACCAACACGCGACGTGGGCGCGTAGGCTGTTTAGTGTATTTTTAATTAATTCCTCCTCGAAAAATTTTGAGAAAAGAGATGATTGGAGGGTATTTCAAATCTGTCCACCAAGTATTTGTATGGGGTTGTAGATAAAAATGTTGTAAAAACATCAATAAATCGTTGAGCTCACCTGGATTTGTCCGCCAGATGTTTGAAACATTCCCTCTTGGAAACTTACCCATGTGACGCGCCTGTTCGTAGTTGACGGTGTACGCAGACAAAATGGCGATGCCTGCTTTGTCGTCAAACAAAGTTGCGAAGAAGTACGAGTCAGGGTTGTCTGGGAGCGACTGGCAAATATAAACTTCCGCGCCAGGATGGTCGATAAGAAGCCCCTGTGGGGGTGACTGGTGCAGGAAGTACTTCAAATAGCACTCAGGGGGAGGGCCTTGGCTTGAAGAGAACACTGAGTTATGTTCTTCGTCTAAACAAGAAAATTTCACTTACGTTGAGCATGATTCTTTGTTTTTCACTTGTGTTTTTCAATTGTGAAATTTATAGTTTTGGCAATAAAATATGCACACATTTCTGTCTTATTTCAGTCTTTTGTTTCCTAGTGTGACGTTTTTCATTTCAGTTTTCGTAAATGGGTTACCTGTGTCATACCCAAAATAAAACTAACCTTATTTTCCAGTGGAATTTACTTTGATACATTTAGCCAGAGTTAATATTAACTCTGATTTACCCGACGCCCACAACGACTATAGATCATTTACATCTCTTTCCATCGTAAAACATTATCAGCAATGTGGTCGGCCTTGGAATGACAAATGATTCTATTATTTCTTCTTCACATTGTATTCAAAGTGAAACACTTTGCTTGACTTATAGCAAGTTGAAATATCCTCCAGATTTGAATATTGAGAAAATTCTATTGAAAAAACCAAAACTTATGCGATGATTTTCTACAATTACGCGATTGTTAACTGAGAGCATTTCTTTCAAAGAATAAGACAGGTCTCGGATCGTTTTTTTGACCAATGTAACCTTTGGATGGGAAACACAATAAGATTTTCTGTTGTCCTCTTTCAGCAAGAAGATAACTCTCAAATACGTCGGGCGACTTCGTTCTTGAAATAAAAAAAATTAAATGACATCGTGCAGACGTTTTCTCAGAGTATACAAACTGATTCACCAGTGATATGGTACATGATCACCGTTGAAGTCACCAAACACAGTATTTTACTTTTATTTTACTGCTGTTTTCTTTGTCTAAATGATCAAGTGATGCCTGAAGTGTGTCCGTGTGGCGTGGCTATGTGTGTCGTGTGTACGCTCACATGTGCGTGTAATCGCTCCCTTCCTTCATAGTCAATACAGAGCCTCTCCAACAAGTCCTCACAACAACTCCTCACAGAGCCTCTTTGGGAATTCTGTAAGTTTCAACAAATAAATTAACCATCTACTTACGGTACCATCTCTTTAACAATCCGCTGTAACTTTCTTCCGAAGAAGACAAAGAGGTGGGTGGTAGACACCATGTCTTCTGGGTCAGGATCAACAAAGCCAATAGGACCTGAACGGAAGGAGAAGCCATCAAACTGTTCTTGTGGTAACTGTACATCATGGACGAAGCGGCTCCGGAAATTTGTGATTTTTCTTTTCGTGTGTGTGTGTGGGTGTGCTGACAGCTTTAAGCCTGGGTCGAAGATATAACTTTTGGTTTCGACCAATTTCGAAATATCTAAAAAGAGGAGCAGTTGGGGGCTTGGGGCAAATTTCAGTCGAAATGAGAGATTCATGCCAAGGTTGTCTGAAACAGTATTTCCGTGAGCGTGGTACCTCCTAAGCTTAAGGATTAATGGACAACTCGTGTAGGTAAATAACTACACGTTTAACACCACAAAGCGAATGCACATTTAGTGTATTTTTCCAGATGGACGTCTATTCAGATGTAAAGATTTGTAAATTAAGTATGCGTGATTCGACTGAAAATAAAGAATTACAGTAATGCAAGTATCTAAGTTCAAAATATAACAACTGTTACAACAAGAACAACGACGAAAAATTAAATGAAGCAGAAACGGACTTACAATTTGTGGTGTAACCAGGTCCGGCAGTAAAAGTCTTTAATAAAAGAAGCACGGCGCTGACGAAAGCTATGAAACGACTGACTTAATTGAAATAAACTAGCAATGTAAAGTATCTAACGAAAACAACGCGCGTACTGGTGAAAATAAATAGCTACCGGCGTTATGTAATTCATCCATAACCTCAAACAGAACACAGCAGGAAGAGAGACAATATAAAATTATTTCGCAGCTGCTTGACAATAAATAGAAATGAAAATTCTAGCTACTACAACCCGATTAATTTCCAAATATCCATGGAAGCTTAAACGGGACAGGAAGGGGGGAGAGCAATAAGAGGGTGGTCTGTGTGGTAGAATCGTTACTTGTTACGGAGGGTTAGGGGGCCTGATCGTGATAAATTTATATGCTTTGTCTATAGTAGGGTCGTTAAGGTATTAAACGAAATTAAAAAAAACCTTGGAATCGAGAGCCTGACATGGACGGTGGAAGGAGGGACGAAGGGGAGGTACCGGAGATGGAGCAGGAGTGCAGGGCTACTGAGACCTGAGCCCACGAGCAAGGCTGCATCGTAACCTGGGAAACGATTTGTTTTAAAAACGATGTATCACCTGAAGTTAAACCAGTTGTTTAAAGAATATTTCATTACCTATATGTTGGCTTCAAAGGTTTATGACCAGCCAGTTATAGAAATATCTGGAAATAGGAGAAACTTCTCGCAACTTAAAAATTGAAGCCTTCGATGATGACCTTCATCTGACACTAAAAAGGGCTGTAAGCAAAATTTGTTGAATATTATCAGAGTTAAAACCTGCTTGGATTTTGAGGTGAGTTCGTAAACAACAGGAGGTATATAGTATGAAAAGGTTAGCATTCTTAGAGAAGCTAGAGTCATATCTGAGCGTGAAGTAAGAATATTTCGATATTAAGATAAATCGTGATATGATCGATCAACTCGCGAAAACAAATTTTAATGGAAGAAGGGATCGAAAGAGATGATACATACTTCTTAATTTTATCATATTCAAAATAAAGAAAACTGGCGTGTGACGAATACCAGAAAATCAAATAAATGATAAAAGGCTAAAATAATTGATTGCTGAAACAGAATTAGGTCGTCTAAATAAATCGGAATAAAAAATCAAACACATCCAAATACTGCTCGTTTGCCTAAATAATGTCTTTTAATAACTACACATTGAACCGTATTTTAGCTAACTAAAGTTCAAGTCGGAAGGAAATATGAGAATCCTTGATGAAGCTCTGAAGTTATTTTTCCTTTGGACTCTAACAACAAGAACGGCAAGCGAAATTCTGTACTGGGGGTAAGTACCAATTGAACTTGAAGTACGGGCGCAATGCTTCTTATTATTATGTGGCAAACTAGTCCAAGAGTAAATCTGAGCGTTCTGATTGGTTCTTACTTGATCCGTATTTTACCACAAAAACCGTCTAGACGGGCACGGTCATAAGCCGTGCATGTAATTTTCCTCGCGAAAGCGAAATTCCCGAAATTAAAAGTAAAAAAAAAATTGTCAGTGTCATATATATTAACTTATTTCTAAACTCACTTGCTCGAACCGCACCGGGGAATATTGACCCTCAGTCGTTTCTATGGGTACCTTGCTGCGCTCGATCCGTACTACCAAAAACCTCGGCCCAATTCATCAGCTCGGCCCTTGCGCGCGCTTAGTCAGAAGTTACTTTATATATTTTTTTTCCTTTTCACCTCCCGATCATGTCTTCTAAGACTCTTTTCTCTAATAATTGTTTTGCTCCAGGCATAAAGTTGTTACTGCTCTCCCATCAACTGTTACTGAAGTTAATATTTTATTGCGACTCCAAGGACAAGAACATTTATTGGTAAGGTTTAATCAATGCTTTGCGTTTGGCTTCAAATGCCGATACATTGGCAGGGACCGGTCATTATTTGTCACCTGTAGAGACGGGGGGGGGGCTGATTTGTCGCCTGGGAGGACTAGAGGATTTTGGTTGTGGCAACTAATTAGCATTCAGTTTATATAAGTCTTCCCCTTATACCCTGTTGACGACGATTGATCCCCCCTCCGCTGCCCTCAAAAACTATACGATTCCCCCCCTCCCCCCACAAATCCCCTCTCCAGGCGATGGGTAATGCCTGATCCCTAACTTTGTAAAATGATCTTGTGTAGTTTAGAAAAATTATTACTTCAGGCCAAGAGCTCTATTCGCTGCATAGAGCAGGGCACACTGTAAAGCCAATTTAGGTGAAGATGTAGGCAAACGTTCTTATGGGGCAGTTATGATCCTCATTTTTGCACGTTACAACTCGCGACAACCATTCAAAGTCTGTTTGACTTTCCTTTTGAAGATTCTACGAGTAGCTTTCTTCTTAATTGTCAGTTACACATTTTATAAGATGGAAATGTAGTGATAATTTTTATTAACTCGAATCTCCGATGCGATTTACGTACTAGGTAGACTTTTGGCGACCTCCATCGCACCCTGGTGAGGCAGTTGACATGCAGGTCTCCCCCGAAGACTTTATAAAGCTTACAAGATTATTGACTAAAAATAAGATTTCTTACAAAGTGCAGATACTCGACCTCCAGGCCGTTATAAACAGACAGAACGATGTAAACTATAAAAGATCATCTTGGCATAATACGTACCACTCGTTTGATGAGGTATATATCCTGTGTATTTCTCAATTATGATTTAATCGCAGGGGGTTATGTCAAGATCCGAAAAACTTCAAAGCAGAGTGTTAGGGACGTAATTTTATTAGATAAACTGTTGTGTTTCATAGGGACCTACAGCCCTGAGAAAAGCCGTAACGGTAACTGCGCACGTGTAAAATTACGGTAATTTTTTTACGTGCGTTTGACTCGCAAAATCAGCTAATTGCCTTTCGCTCACTTTTGTCAGGTTGATAAATGACAAATTTTCCTGTCAATAAAGGCCTATAGCGTTTCTTATGAAAGCAAAATAATAGATTGTTTCTTGTAGATATGATTTTTTTTCTTTTCGTGTTTTAATTGATATCTCACTCATTCACTGTGCTTACTCGTGATATTAAGTGGAACACTCTGAAAGAAATTCCATATCGACGAGCGCCATTTATTATTCTTTATGTTAAAAAGGTTCAGAACGTACTGTCCCGACAATCAGACCCTCGAATGCTTTTCAACAAGGGTCAAGCGAAATACTGAAAAGTCATATGACCTCTATACTCTACTTGAACACGCAACTCTTTTGAAAATGTCACTATTGTTGTTATTCTCCTGGTCATAAAGATTGTATCATGGATAAAAGCTGTCAATCAAAGCTCAAATATTGTGCGCATGCACTGTCTGGGAAAATCGCATGAGAACAGGGACCAGTATGTACTTCAGGTAAGTCTGGTTTTTCAGGCATCAACAGATGAAGTAGTTTTTCAGAAGATTTTAATACATCGACATTTTAACGGATAAATCAAAATTAAATCAAATTAATATTATCAATATTTTCTATACTCGAGATTCAAGAAAATCATCAAGTAATCAAGCCGCTGGTGTTTATAAACTGTGGAACGCATGCTCGAGAGTGGATTTCTCCAGCCTCCTGCATTTACATCATCCATCAGGTAGGAATAACTATTTTCTTATATTCACAGAAATAAAGCCAGGCAACTCAAAAATTTTCCATCATTCGATCATCGTCGTGGAAACCGACTTAAAAAGCAATTACATACATACATACATAGGTTAATTGACCACTCTCCATAGGGGCTTTTCAGGGCCAATGCTATGCAACACCCACCCATCTCACCCAGGGGAGGACATCCACCACACAGTAGCCTCGCGCGTGGGAAATTAACGTCTCCTACCCTTAACCCTGCAGGAGACAGGGCCTGCGGTTTATTCGTCCCTATCCGAGAAGACTAGAATATCTATCCATTTCTTGATAGAAAGGTAGCAAATTCTCCTCACTTATTTAAGGCGCGGGGTTGAAAAATTCAAGCATAACCAGAAAATTAAGGCTGTAAGTACTATAATGTCTTTCGTATCAAAATTAACCCTTTCACTCCCAGAACCGATCAACATGTAACGTCTCCTGATAATATCCATACATTATCCAGCAAACAGGTAATGAGAATAATCAAACTTTATCGGGTAGAAGTTGTTATTCTGATCTAACACCAAAATCTTGCCCCTAATTTACAAGGAGAAGTGCAGTAGCTAGAGGAGAGAAGTTATGCTGCTAAGGCAGATTTGAAACGTCAGAAATGGTAACAAAAATCGCACTTGGTATCTTCAACTCAAAATTCAAAAGTGTCACACGCGCTCATACGCCCCGTCACGCAAGATTGGTAAAGTTAGCATTCAAAGAAAGGCTTCTTTTCAGATTGTCTCCCTGCACGGAAAGGACCCTTCCGTGATAGCCTTGCTGAATAAAGTAGACCTTGCCATTGTGCCCGTATTTAATCCTGATGGCTACGTTTACACCTGGACTAAAGTAAGAACTTACTTCCTTGTTTAATTTTACGTTAACAAGCATTTGCTTGGCTCGACTATCTTTTCCTTTGGTAGGAGATCAAACCGTAAGGCTAGCCGTGAACTACAGTGATTTTGCAGTCAGGTTACTGGCACACAACGCTCCTGTCTTTGTAAAATTTTAAAGGAAAGTCGGGCATTGATGAGGTTATGTTAGTGAAAGCTTGATGAATTATGATAATTATAATCATTTTTGACAAGTATGGGGCTTCGCTGTGTGCGCTGCGCACGCTGCGAGCTCCGCTATAAAATCACACCGGCTAACAAGTCTTTCACCATACCTAACATTACAGGATCGTTTATGGCGAAAAAACAGAAGTCCCAAGCATGGATCCTCGTGTCTGGGTACCGATTTAAACAGGAACTGGCAATTTGGTTGGGGAGGTATCAGGATGAGTTTCATTTCTTCAATTGCAACAGAGAATACATAATTGGATACGGTAGATCTTCGAGGGCCAATTTTTTGAATTTTTTCGTTTTTTCGTGTCAAACTATGCATTACTATTTTAACGGTAGTTTCTAAGAATATTTTTTGTAAAATATTGAAACACACCCGAGTTATTTTCAAAAGCCCATTTTCGAACTGAATTCTTCAGCTCGCCAATTTTACTAAAAATACTCCCGAATTGTTTTTTTGCGGCAAAGCATCCTGGTCCTTGAGTTTCATTCGCGTAAACATCTTCTAATTTTGGTTACACATGGAAATCTTTGCTATTTGCTTGCGTTTAAAACTTGATCGTGAATGGAGAAAGATAAAAAGGGAGGAGTCCTTAATAGAGTAAAAAAGAAGCTGGCTGCCAGCAAAAAGGAGTAAAGAAATTCGACGCGGAATGGTTAAAGAATCTCACCGAAAAGGTTAACGACTCGTGCCTTAGGCAATCGTTATTGCTCGTACTCGATCAACAGCTATGAACAAGGTTTGCTGCAGCGTGCTTAAAATAATTGAAATCGAAATTGCCGGCCAACAGAATTGAACTAAAGGCTCCACAGGACATCGTTATGTTTCTTCCAGCGGTCGGCATTTCGAGTCTTTCAGAGTGCTGACAAAACTTGACATATGGTTACCCATAGGTGAATTTTTATCAACATTTTGGAAGAAAAAAAAACTACCTCGTTTTTGCGCTAATGTGCCTTCTTTGAACGAATAAACAGAGCATGTATACTTAACAGATTGCCTTAAAATTCGGACCGAGGACTCCCAAAACACCAACCTAGAAAATTGTGATGGGGTCTTCCGTTTTTCAAAATGGATCTCCCACAATGGGCTCCAAGGTAATGCTTATCGGTAAACTTTGATAAGCAAACTTGAGAGGTAAGTTGCAATGCAAGCCATAAGAATATCGAAAATTTTCTACACAGTTTTGAAGACCAACCCCTCAGGATTGAAATTGCGTAGAAGTTTTATTTATGCGGTTGGATTTGATAACTGATTAACTCGTTAAAAAAGGCTCGCTAATTTTAGATCGTCGCTCCTCATTCAGTTTACGGTTAGATCAAACTAAAAAAGTATAATTTTTGCCGAATAGCGCATTTCGTAATCTTTCCATTGCTATTATGAACATAATATGCAACGTCTGATTGGTCAGTTCAGTTTCCAAGCGGATGCTTTATCAGGTAATAAATATAAAGCCAGCATGTAACTAACTACGTCATAAAAGCAATTAGACGCATTTTTTCCTGACTCTATAACGTGATAAAGACAGTTGGGATGTTAGGAGAACACTCGAAAAGCTCAGTATTTATCGTGATCACGTGATAATGACAGTTGGGATGTTAGGAGAACACTCGGAAAGCTCAGTATATATCGTGATCACGTGATAAAGACAGTTGGGATGTTAGGAGAACACTCGGAAAGCTCAGTTTATATCGTGATCACGTGATAATGACAGTTGGGATGTTAGGAGAACACTCGGAAAGCTCAGTATATATCGTGATCACGTGATAAAGACAGTTGGGATGTTAGGAGAACACTCGGAAAGCTCAGTTTATATCGTGATCACGTGATAAAGACAGTTGGGATGTTAGGAGAACACTCGGAAAGCTCAGTATATATCGTGATCACGTGATAAAGACAGTTGGGATGTTAGGAGAACACTCGGAAAGCTCAGTATATATCGTGATCACGTGATAAAGACAGTTGGGATGTTAGGAGAACACTCGGAAAGCTCAGTATATATCGTGATCACGTGATAAAGACAGTTGGGATGTTAGGAGAACACTCGGAAAGCTCAGTATATATCGTGATCACAAGCCATACAAGCTCTTCTCGTGTTCTCTCAACATCCCAAATGGCTTTATCACGCTATACACCCCGAAAAAAATGTGTTTTATTGCTAACATAGTTTATGGTTGTAATATGTCAAAAAGCACGTTGAAATTTTTTTTGCGAAAGACCCCCGCAAAGGTCTACCGTAGCCTTTAAGGATTTTTTTATCAAGGTCAGTCTTTAAGTAACTGCACACCCACCCCTCCCTAACCCAACATTATTCCTAACTTGTTATCAGTTGACTGGTGTTAAGCTAAGGGAGGGGTGGGTGCGCAGTTGCTAAGATACTGTACTAACATAGATCCGGTGATTTATATACATATCACAACCAAGAAACATCTTTATATACTTCCATTTTCTTTAAAAGTTGAATTTTCTCCCTGCCCTGAGCTTAACTTCGACTTAGGTGTTTTCGTTGCCAAGCTAGTAATAGGATCAAACGTAGCGCAGGGACAATAAAGGATTTTTGGATAGATTTTGATGTGCAATCTACCTTCTCCTCCAGGTCACGGGGCGTCTGAAAACCCTTGTTCAAATATCTACCGGGGTTCATCAGCCATGTCTGAGAAAGAGGTTCAGAACTTAGATCGCTTTTTGAAGTCTCAACAGAGAAGGCTTGCGGGATTCCTTGATGTTCACAATTACAGTCAGATGTGGATGATTCCGTGGGGATTTACGCAGGAAAATATCAAAGATTACGATGAACTTGTGAGTTGCGGCAATCCCTCTGCCAACCCAGTAGGTGATTACTCTGAAAATGGGCTCCACCCTCTTTCCTCACATTTGTCTCTCACCATGCGACCTCATTAGCGTTATTAATTTGGGAAAAGAATTCATTGGGTGGGAGGGGGGGAGGAGGGGGTACTTTCTAACTGATTGGGATGTGTAACTGGATAGGGTCGCATTTTCACGACTGGATTGATTATAATTGAGTTGCATTTACAAAAGAGTTACTAATATGAGATCGCACATTTTTCGGTATTTTGGGGTCAAGAATATTCTGGTGAGTACGAATTAGGGAATGGGAAGATTCACGTTAAAAAGCGACTAAGTTGGGATCGCGAAAATCACATATCCCCAAAAGTGACTAACATGGGGTTTATAATTGGCCACAGAATAGACCACTATAGGTTAGGGGTTCTGAGAGACCAATAAGCACATACCCAGAAAAACTGACCCAAATAACCCCGCGGAACTCAGTAAGTTCAGTCCCATACATACTTTAGCTCACAAAAGCATTGCGAACCTATTTTGTAATGTGTTTTGATTTGACTTGCAGATGCGTGTTGGTAAAGCGGCGGTGGATGTTATAAAGTCTATGGAATTTAAAACAAGTTATGATTTGGGTCCTTCGTCCAGACTGTTATGTAAGTTTAGCCCATAGAGTAGCTACAACCGCTTCTCTGAAATGTGTGATATCAAGTTATTATAATCTCTTGGTGTTATAGTATCATAGAATTTAAAAGCAATACATTGTGGCGCTATACATTGAAAGTAACTTGACTTAGTCGAAACTATAACAAAATTATCGAGCGCGATTGGTTATCACCAGCCGGATTTGAGCACTGATAGGACAGTGTACGTGTACGTGTCATGCTTGTAATCGTTATAAGACAATTGACACGTCATGCCTGTGTAAGTGGACAGTAAGCGTCGTGTGCGCCTCCCTGTGCATTGTCGCACATTTCGCCGAGTTCACTGTTGTTTTGATGAAAATCTATAACCGATGTCTAGTTTCTTTCTCAATTTTGTAATAGTTTTGATTTATTGATAAAAGGACTTCGCGTCGACTAATTTGGTTTTGTTATCATACTCGCGATTAACGAATAAGAGTCAAGCTTCGCGGTGGTCCAATTTTTACTCTCCTGATTACAGACCGAATTGGACTCCACTTAGTCCGATTACCATTTTTAATAGTGATAATAACAAGATTTGGATTGTAAAAAGGCTGTTGAAAAGAAGCAATTCTATACTCCCCACTGACACAGCACCAAAGTTTCTTTACAAAATTTCCCCTTTTATCATAACGTAGTCAGCGTTCTGTGACAAGTATTTTTTTCATCCTGTTTTTCTTTCTCTCAGATATCCATTCTGGGAGCTTAACCGATTATGTCTACGGAGGCTTAAAAGTGAAATACACATTTTCAGTTGAACTACGCGATCAAGGAAAGTTTGGATTTGTCCTGCCAGCATCACAAATAGAACCTACTGCTAAGGAAGTGTTCGAGGGATTAAAGGCTATGGTCAGGGAAATACGTTTAGAGTCAGACGAAGAGGAATATTTCATCGGCAACGTTACACGTCGTGGGGTGAATAATTGTATTTGAACTGAATGGAGTGTATTTTGGTCTCCAATCATACGCATGGTTTCAAAGTTGAACGAGAACACAGTGACAATCCGATTTGAAGTCACAAGTGTGTTTTTAGACCAAAATTGTGCGGCAGAAAGTTCAATTGCCACTTCATGACATCCATTTTGGAATCGCAGAATTTAAGCGTCCCATTGCATTGATCCTTTCTTTGGAAAAAAAAGTAAGTTTTTTGGAACGAAAGTTGCAAAATTTACCATCACATATGGCTTCTTTGTCTCTCATTATCCTGCAATTTTGTTGGTTTCTTTAAACAAGCCTCGAAATATGAATTGTGTGTTAAGTTTTAGTGTTTCTTTCTCTTCGCCTGGGAAAAAGATGAGTATTAGAGCAAAGAATAGTACGAATCGTGAATGAATTACATGACTGAAAACCAATCAGATTACAGGGATCACCAATGATTTCAAAATGTAACCAAGGAAGTAAGTACCACCCCTCCGTATTCCTCTGAGACTTAGGACGGCTAATGTTCGCCCTGTTTTATTAACCGATGGCGTCCTGATACGCCATTTTTCTCAGAGACTGATCGGAAAACGCATCCCTATAAGCTCGAGTGTTATGGGAAAATTTAGTGATTTTTCCGTGTGGTTGTTCAGGCATATTTATTAGTTGTTTTCGGTATTTTAGCGTTCTAAATTCATGCGAGTTTCTTTCATTGTGATGTTAAAAAAAAAGCCATAGACGGTTTTTGGAAATAGATTTTGCATTATTACTTTGTCTTCATTGTACAGCCGGCTGCCTGTCGGTGCTTTTCTTGTTCAATTCTAGTGAAATTTTTTGGTAAATAAAAGTGTCAATGGTCTTTCTAGCAAAATTAGTTCTCATGGTAGTTGGAAGCTGAGTTTATACTCGTAACTTCAATTTCCTTTCATACGGTTAAACTTAACACCAACCTTGCTTAGATAAGCGAAAACTTTTAATTGTATTTTTTATTTTATTTTGTAAGCTGCTCTATTGTAATTTCCATGGGCATATTTTCGATATCAAAGCTGTGAATTCTCAGCTAAGTTTCTTATTTTTAATGGCCTAAAGTTTATTGAGCCTGCTCTTTCATGTTCGGCATATGAATATTTCAATGTAAATCATTTAGCTTCAAAGAGACGTTTTCCGTTCTTTCGTAATTCTTATTTAAATATTGTCAATTTGAAGAACAAATAGAACCTTACACCAGTTCGGAGTCAATACTTAAGTAAGCACTTCGTAAAGGTTTTCCGATTTATTTACATCCCCGATTACAAACTTGAGCGCGCTTAAGTTCATGTCAGTTGTTGGCCTGATCTAAAATAAAGCCTATTGTGGAACCAAATCGCTGTCTCATCCTTGACGTCCGTACAAGCTCGCTCGAAGCAGATCTCCGTATACCAGGAAATTTGATTTACTCACTTTCACCAGAGTGTGGTGAGGGTCGCACAACAGAGCGAAGCTCCTTATTAAGTGCGCCCTATATCCCACCCATCCCACCCCAGGGGAGGACATCCATCACACAGTAATCTCGTGTGTGGGAAATTAACGTCTCCTACCCCAACCCTGCAGGAGACGGGACCTCCATTTATTCGTCCCTATCCGAGAAGACTAGAATATCTAACCATTTCTTGATGTTATAGAAAGGTAGCAAATTCTTCTCAATTATTTTTAAGACCCTGAGTGTTGGTCCGGCCGGGGCTCGAACCCTCGACCTCCCGCACAACAGTCCAGCGCTCTATCCATTTGAGCTAACCGGGAGGCGGTTAAATCGCAATGAGTTTCCGTTCTCACAAGCCGTGTGGTCTCTAACGAGCTATTTTCCCCCGTTTTGTACGTTTCCCGCGAAGTCCAGTTTTCTCACGCCAAAAACTATCGTCACACGAGAGACATGATTAACCGCATTTAAAGATGTATAAGATTGAAAACCGTAAGAGTAATTTTATTATTGGTCCATTATTTCATCACCCCTTATAACAACATATGTACACATTTATGATGTATAACGTCACGATCCATGTTTTTATACCAAGTCATTAAGTCGACCTCTAGGAGTTGTTCTTGGCATACACGTAACCGTGAGCGTACAATTATTCCTTAATTCCGTCCTGTGTTTGATGATACTACAAAATATTGACAACTGATTAGGTGTCAAATTTATTATTTCGAAGAACGTTTTTAATTTTTCAACTCCAAATAAAGTTGTCTTGTCTTGTGTTTTACTTTTTCCAGTTAATTCACTTTGAATATCCAATCAGAGGAAGACAATCTTCCTCGTCTCCAAAATCTTCAATTAACTTCCTTGTCTGTCTGTATTGTACATAACTGAGATCTTAAGATGCAGTGGTGTTTGGGCTCACATCTGCTGGGCAGTGCTGCTGTAATCCTCACACTGCAAAGTGCAAAAAAAAAAGTACATGAACAATCGCTAAATCAATGCAACTCATAATTTTTTTTGGAATAATCTTCCATGCTATTTGAATATTCTTTTACCAGTGGTCCTAATATATTTCGGTTTTCCTAATAATGATCGTAATAGATAATTTTTCAACTGAGTGTCAAAAGATGTCTGAGATTACTTGGTTTTGCTTTAGGTACTATGTTATGTAATTGGTCTTGTAAACTCGAGCCACTTTCTCGACCAATCAGATGCTAAACTAAAAGCAATCGCAAAGTGGTCGTTCTCGTTTTCTGCGTTTCAGACAGTTTGCTTGTTTTCACTTTGAGTTCACATTGGCTCCGCGTAATATTATGATTTGCTTCTGTGATTGCTAAGGTTTTAGCTTTACGACAGTCATTTAAAAAAGCGCTCAAATTGCTCGTAGAAAAAATCGTGATTAGATATTAATAGGCCTTTTGCAGGCAATTTCCTCTTCTTAAATTTTTATATTAACTCTCCTATAGCCCTCATTTTGAATCCGCAAGTCTAACAGAAGCTCATTAGAGAGTTATTTGATTTACAGCTGAAAAGATCTCCTGTAGTTGCCTGCGGAGAGATGGTTTAAATATCGTTGAAGCCCAACTCTTAAATTTAAGCTGAAACTCCCTAAAACACCGCACAATTGAAATATATCAAAGAAATTTGATCTACTCCTCTTTATATGATCAGCTGAATTATAAACGCACTTTGATTGTTTTTTTTTTATGATCTGTTGGAGAACAAACGCGTAAATGACGTTTCCATAAACAAAATTTTGCTTTTTTATCATACAAAGCTAGCAGATTCCCTTTTGCCGTGGGTCTGTACAGTAATACAACAAAGAAGACGACGTCAAATGGTGGTGAACTGAAAGCATGCACCCAGCTGTGCCCTGTATGCAACATCTTTGTTCTCACTTCATTTTGACGTCATCTGCGATCTACCGCTGAGCAGAACTACGGCAATATGGAATTTATTTCTAATACTGACGGTTTTGTAAGAAACTTCATGTAAGCTTACCATCGCATCCATATAACTCAAGCCTCAAACAAATGGCATTTTCCCATGTCCTTGGATTGACACGAATGTATCGAGTAACAAGAGGTTTATCCAACAAATTATGATGAACTGTAAAGGAATCGTTGTTGGCTTGAAAAATCTACGACGAAATCAAAGAGAGAACTTTAAAGGAGAGTTATTTTTGAGTTTCAATGAGTCTAAAGTTGCCATTTGTTTAACTAGCGAGAAAATGTGTGAATAATCAAGTTCGAAGTCCGTACTGTAAGTTTCGGACCGATGTTTTTCGCTCGGTCATAAATCCGAGCGGAAAAAGCGTATGGTCCAGATTATCATAAATCTGGCTTCATATAAAGGGGAAGATTTTAATTCCAAGGAACTTTTAAATTTTACTGGTCGTACAATGAGTTACGGCCCGCTAAATTGACCAATTATAGCGCGCGTACTAACTGAAAGATATATAATAAATCAAAATAACAATGTGCAATAACTCTACCTTCTCCTTTCCATGACTCTCGTACTGTTTCCATTTTTTCCCATCGTCACTATAAAGTAATGCATAAGTCTTCACATGTCTGTCCTTACTGCCGATCTCCCCTTGAGTGGCAAGTTTTGTGATTTCTGTTTTTCTTGACAAATCCACTTGCAGATATTGATTTTCATCGACTTTTGGTGGACACCAGGCGTCAGTTGATGAAAAGTTCTTCAGCATACTGGAGGCCGCGATCTCTCCGTCGTCAAACTCGCCTGATTGAATCCCAAGTGCTTCAAAACAGCCTGTTGAGTAGTAGTGAGCAATAGATCATAACAGTATTCAAATAAACAAAGAAAGATATCAAATGCATTTGTAACAACTCTCTTTGCTTTGAGATAGAATAAATATATGAAAATCATATATTTTGAACTGCGGTATTTGATACGTATGATGGACGATCCTCGCAGTAGATAGCGCTATTTGAGCAATAGCGAAATTCAGACCTGAAAAAAATCAGGCCTGTACGGGACTCGAACCACTGACCTCTGCGATACTAGTGCAGCGCTCTAACCAATTGAGCTAACAAGCCAATTGAGAGCAGGCCGTTAAGTTGATTCGTAATGAACCCGTGAAAGTGATAAATGAGATAGAATAAATATATGAAAATCATATATTTTGAACTGCGGTATTTGATACGTATGATGGACGATCCTCGCAGTAGATAGCGCTATTTGAGCAATAGCAGAGGTCAGTGGTTCGAGTCCCGTACAGGCCTGATTTTTTTTTTTTTTTCAGGTCTGAATTTCGCTATTGCTCAAATAGCGCTATCTACTGCGAGGATCGTCCATCATACGTATCAAATACCGCAGTTCAAAATATATGATTTTCATATATTTATTCTATCTCATTTATCACTTTCACGGGTTCATTACGAATCAGCTTAACGGCCTGCTCTCAGTTGGCTTGTTAGCTCAATTGGTTAGAGCGCTGCACTAGTATCGCAGAGGTCAGTGGTTCGAGTCCCGTACAGGCCTGATTTTTTTCAGGTCTGAATTTCGCTATTGCTCAAATAGCGCTATCTACTGCGAGGATCGTCCATCATACGTCTCTTTGCTTTGTTAAAGTGGCAGAGTATCCGACTAGGGATACAGGTAGCCTGAAGCAGGCCTTCATTTAACGGTCCAGGACGTGAGTTTCTCTTCCCACAGGAAGATTTGAAACGAGTCGGATAAAGGTTCACAGGGAGTCTGGCGCTGACATTTTTCAGTTCTAGACCTTCGCAGACCTCTCGCGGGCTCGTGTTTCTCACAAGAGAGATTTAGCACCGCGTTTACGTGAAACGTGAACGGTAAGATTATTTAAACTTCCCGCCACTTTTTCACGTTTGCTTGTTGCGCTTTGCCGTACCTACGTGAAA
Organism: Stylophora pistillata; assembly: GCF_964205215.1. Taxonomy (NCBI): domain Eukaryota; kingdom Metazoa; phylum Cnidaria; class Anthozoa; order Scleractinia; family Pocilloporidae; genus Stylophora; species Stylophora pistillata. Next base: position 15,850,276 of record NC_142523.1, read on the forward strand.
GAGGCGTAAGATTTCCTCCACTTTTTCTCTCGCATAGCAAAAGTTAATTGCCGGAAAAAGGGCACGAAAACCATTCTCTGTAAGTCATACGAGGTCGCCTTCAAATCCACCGTGACGTGACGTGACGTGAGGTTACGCGAAGCTAAAGCAGTAAGGTTCACGCTATTTTACATGAAAAGAGCAAAGCCGTTTCACGTAAACGCGGCGCTAAATCTCTCTACTGTCCCATAATTTCCCGCGGACGAAGGGACACTCACACCGAAATTCCAACAATGGCGGTCTGATATGTTGCGGGTGTAAGTGCCTCGCCTTCTCTTCGTCAATTTCCCTCTCTCCCGCACTTTTTTTCTGTGTGGTACTGGATGTTTATGACGACAAAATTTAAAATACTCGGTTTTGAGTCGTCTTACCATTATCTCCTTCTTCACCAAATGTCAAAACAAAGCAGAGCAAACCAATCAAAAGGATTGGTGAAGGTCGGTGGCAGACCATGCCTGGAATGTAAGAAATATCTCAATGAGTTGTACAAAGTAATGATAATAATAATTTTGATAATAATAATAATAATAATAACAATAATAATAATGATACATATGATGCACGATCCTCGCAGTAGATAGCGCTATTTAAGCAATAGCGAAAATCAGACCTGAAAAAAATCAGGCCTGTACGGGATTCGAACCACTGACCTCTGCGATACTAGTGCAGCGTTCTACCAATTGAGCTAACAAGCCAACTGGGAGCAGGCCGTTAAGTTGATTCGTAATAAACCCGTGAAAGTGATAAATGAGATACAATGAAATATATGAAGTTCATATATTTTGTACAGCGGTATTAGATACATATGATGCACGATCCTCGCAGTAGATAGCGCTATTTAATACTATCTTCATTGTATCTCATTTATAATGAAGATGATAATGGTGGACATTTAGCAGAGGACATTTCGAGAAGGGGCTTTTCTTGCCCACTATTTGCAGATCGAATTGGAATTTGGAATGTTGGTTTGTGAATCGAAGGCAGGAAAACTGGAGGACCCGGAGAGAAACCCTCAGAGTAAGGACGGGGACCAACGACAAACTCAACCCATATGTGACGACAGGATCGGGAATCGAACCCAAGCCACAATGGCAGCGAGACAAGGGCTATTACCACCGCTCTATATCCTCGCTCCCATATCAAAACATTTACAGTTCATTTACCTATAAAATTAAAAAAAATCTAGCGGGGTCATCATGGCCTGTTAGTCGATAGGTCAGAGGATTCGAACAATTTTCGCAAAAGTTTTAGGAGTCCAGGCTCGACACAATAAAATTCTACAACGACTTCAGCCAGGACTGGACTCCAGCAGTGTCTGAGACAAAACTGGGTCTTCTTTCGATGCTTAGCAATCTCCTTCGGTGGAACTTTCTGACGACGCCATCTTAACTACTTGTATATTTTTCCTACAAGCCTCGAATCTGTAGTAGAAGTTAGCTGGGAATCTTAACTTTGATTTCTGAACTTTGATTACTGAACAAACCTGGTATTTTACCAAACTTTTATCCTTCCAGAAAAAGAGAATTCGTCTCTTTGGAAGAGATTTGTCTTCGTAAGGTCACCGTACAAACTTACCGTGAAATTTTATCATTGCAGACTAATGACATAACTGGGTTTTGACGCCATTGCCTTGGGAAAACAAGTGCGTAAATGTAAATACAGTGGAAACGAGGTGATCTTATTGTAGGATCACTGGCTTCAGTGCATGGTTGATTTGATATCTTCTGCGAAGCGAATGAACTTTCTGTCTTTGCTCACAGGTGTGAGTTGCTTTGATAAAACATATCATTTATTATTCACGTATTGTTGTTCAGTCCATTTAGCTTGGGTCTACACCGCTCACCATCGCAATTATTACTACGATTACTTTTTCTTACATTGACAGAAATAAACTCCTTAGGCGTTATGAAAAACGAGAAATGTATTGAAGACAATTCAGCTGACATAACCCCTTTTAGTATCTACTAAAACTATGGACAGCGTTGAAGGTGCGCTCTGATTGGCCACTCAAACTCCGAATATGGTTTTTTTTTTCACCTCCGAGCAACTCACACGAGACTTGCGCCTGAAAATATTGCAATCTTTGTAGGAATAGATTGGTTAAAATCATCTTTTTTTTGCTTAATTATCTCATCCTTTAGTATATACTAAACAACCGACACTGAGGTGAATAGTTGTAAGATTATCCATGACTGTGAATAACCTGCACCCGGCGCTGAAACGTAAAACTCCCCCATCTCCCGTTCAATACTGTCTAAATCAATCAGACCGCATTACTTTTTCAACTAATTTCCTCTGGTATCTTGTCTTTTAAATGTTACGTGCAAATTGAACTGTCGATCTGATGTCAGTGGTGAGATCGCGCTTTTGTTGAACTATAATGGTTTGACCTCTGTGGACCTGAAGCGAGACTTAGAAAAATTGCTCAGCACTTAAATCCGTCTCCTCTTCTGTATTGGTCTTGGGAGAATCCGAATGTTAATCAAACCAGATCAAGACGAAGCCTCTAATTGGCAGGAGCCTCTTTCCATTTGAACTTGAAACTAGCGAAGGTAAGGCACCACGTGTTGGTTCGCCCCTTCTAAAGCTATAAATCAAACCGTGAGGTTCCCGGATGCTATAGCCGGAAGATTCAGTGTTCAATGGTTTTATATTCAGCTGCCCTATTATGTTCCTGTAGTTTTTCCCGAAATACTACATATAAGGAATGACTTGTAGTAATATTTGATCACTGGTTTATCATGATAACTGTAAACAACATAAAAACTGTCTATGGCGCTTCGTTCATCGCAAATCTTGATGTAGAGTCAACAAGACAAGCGAAATCTCTCTGATTCGATGTAAAACACTCGTGCAGAAAATCTCGCCAAGCCCAGTTCGCCTCCCGAATACTCATGTTCCATTTTCTACACATCGACAAAATGAATTTTTGATCGTAGCTGAGCGCAATTATGGTGTAATCTTACTTTTGACACCGTGACTGTTTTCGACACAGAAGTCAATTCTTGTTTTGATTTAGCAGAAATGAAGCGAAGTAAATGTTGGTTGACGGTGATATAGCCGCCCAGTTGACTAAGAAATCAATGAAAATACTTTAATTTATCCTCCAGTTAAGGCGCACCATCACTGATACCATTTGGTATCTTACTGAGTTCATACTAATTCAATCAAACTCAAATCTGATTTGGCAACTACACGGACAAACGGTTCGATCGAAGGTTTTTCTGCGTTTAGGAGGAAAATAGTTAGAATAATTCCATCTTGGTCCCCGTTTTAACATCATGTATACACTCGATTTATTACCATCCTTTCCACCCTAGTTTTTTTTTTTTTTTTCACTTTGAAATCAAATCAATTAAACAGTAAAGAAAGCAGTCAGGTGGTCTTACCTAGATTACGCCACTAGTGTCCAAAACCATTCAACAGAAACTTCCCTCTTCAAGTCTAAACGCCGCGTAACTAGAACCACAGATGAGTAGCTCGTTGGAAGAAGCACATTAAAGATTTACACTGAACTGTGTTATAAGCGCATTGCGTGATTTAATTTACTTACCGCCCGGTCATGTCAGTGACAACATAAGAGGTAATGTATTGTTCACTTATAATCCAAGCTGGTGGCGAATTGTTCAGTCGTGAAATACCTGCTGTTTTTGAACCTCGCTTGGCGCTCTCTGTGAAACAAGCGGCGAATCGCGCTGGAATCCTTAAGTAACTACACGGTTGTTTACCAACAGAACACAGGATCGTTTGAGGTTATCTAATGAATAGCGATTTTCAACAAACATTTTATTTGAAGTAGCTTAACATGTCAGCAGTACCACATGTAAACACGTATGAATGGGTATGTCATGTAATAAAGCACAAAAGCTCAGACACAGCTGCAGCTTGTACAGGCAGGTTAGTTAGGAGTAAAAGTGAAAAGTCGGGCGAATTTCAATTCAGTTGAACCAAGGGCCGTCCAAAGAAGTCTTGGAGTCGTGCTGTCCAAGATGAGCTAACAAAATAACATCACCTGGGGATAGGTAAAAAGAACAGCCAAAAATAGGGTCGACGCCCAAATCAATCTAATCTAAACCACAGGTCATTTGCTTTTGAAGCATAATTTAAGCTCAAGCGGGGACATGCGCAGAAATGCGTTCAGGAGAATCCGATTACTCAAGAAAAAGGAAGGGGTGTGTAACAGAAACAAGCCTGGGCAAAAAGCTCTACGGAATGATACATTCGATTTATAAATACAAATTGTACACTTATTTATTTACAGTTTTAGAAGGAATTCTCCCTTCTGTAACTGCTAGCAGAAAGTATTATGCAGTCGAAAATTTTCCATCTGCATCCTTAGTGACTAAATCGTGAGACAAACGTCAACATTTTAGTTTTCTTATTGTTGTTCTCAATTCACTGATTCTTGTTCTTGTCAGCACGGGTAGCAGATGGCTACTCTTGAGATCTTTTCGCACACAGAGTTCAGCAGCTCTTACATTTCTGCCGTTACAAATCCTTGCCTTTACTGGTCAGCAGTACTTTCCAGCTAGTCATTTTCTTGTTATTTGCTTGAGGAACCTCGTGCGAGCCTCGTGATCTTGCTTGTAAAGCATCACCGCGAGCACGTGCACCACGTGATGCACGCATTCCAAGTGCATGCGTAGCCTTCATTTTAGCTTCCATCTCCAAGATGTATTTCGGAAAAAGGCTTCGTTCGTCGTAACGCATTTGAAGGTCTATAGAATTCAATAAGAGAAGTTGGAGGGTAGTAAACTGAAAATTGGGCTGATTTTTAGGAAATGTTTCTTTTTTTTTTTTTTGGCTATTTGATCATAAAATAAATAGCACAATATGTATAAATATATCTTATTAATCAAGCGCGAGGGCCGTACCGGGAGAATATCGGCCCGAGGTCTTGACAGTACGGACCTCGCAGCGCTCGGTCCGTATAAAAGAGACCGAGGGCCGATATTCTTCCAGTACGGTCCAGAGCAAGCTTGGTTAATAAGAGATTTATTATACGACTGAAGTTCAAAGGGACACAAGTGCGGCATCATTCGGACCATTCGGGACAGTGCCCGGTCCAATACTGAGAGAATATTGACCGGCAATAGAGCATTTTGATTGGTTGATTTTAGTTATTGACCCTCTGACTGCCTGAGTCGTGTAATAATAAGCCTAATTACAAAAGTAAGTGGAAAATACACTTACTGTCAGTAACACTTGGTAATGTAGGTACGGAGGTATCTGTGCTTTGACGCTTCCCCGCTGATCTTTCACTGAAATATTTTTCAGGATGAGCAACAAAGTCTGGCTTATGAATGACACCAACATCCTGAAGGTCTGACGTCTCTAAAGACTGGAACGTGAAAAACAGAAAGCTTTACTATCAATAACTTGGAGTCGATGATGAATTTGTGGCTGCCGTTCTGCCCACGTTTTGTCCGCCATTTTCTGATGAAATTTTTCAAACCGCTCTAGTTTGTCCGTCCGCTCACTTTTTGTCCGTCATTTTCGAATAAAACATTTCAAATTGTTCTAGTATGTTTGCATTAACCAGTATGGTACTTCATCCCTAAAGTCTAATGCTTCATAAAATCGGGACTCGGAAAGGTCACCAGAGTAATGTCCTATTGGCACATGCGACAGTTTCAGGACTTTTCTTTCACAGGTCAAGTTTTCCTGTTATTAAAACTGTTATATAGTGACACCAGTAGAATTGGAGAATAACATCACATATCAATTCAAAAACCCTTATTTCAAGTATTAACCATTCAAATAACATACCGCATAGGGTCCGGCTGGAGCTTGTCCCGTCTTCTCCCAATTCAGATATGGAAGATCAGGAATAACTTGAGGCTGTCTTCTTTCTCGTTTATCGATTCTCTTCTCCTGATAGGCCTTACCTAAACAAGCAAAACCACTTGGTCTATTAATCAACCTGGTTTTGGCTATTCAAAGATCAGCAGTTTACTGAGAAGATTGAAAAATTAAGAATCAAAACCAAATTTGAAGATTGAATGAGTCTCCGAAAAACAACAACAAGACAAAAAACTTTTTTTAATAACCTGCACGACGCGTATCTCTGCCCGCGGGAAGACTGAGACGAGTTGGGTGAGGTTAATCAGGAGTCTGGCACTAACAATAATAGCCCCTCATTTTCAGTGATAGAACCCCGGCCCTGCAGACCTCTCGTGGAGCCTCGTTGCTCAAGGCCTAGTTATTTCTTCTAGACGAAGAAACACTCGTGCCAATGCACTAATTATGAGGGCCTCATCGCAGTTAATTTTTTCGATTGGTTTCACTCTTTTCGGATTTCATAAGAAGAACCCCATCAATCACTTATACATTTATGGTTAAGTCCACAAGCCCTAAGATGCAGAATGGTTTTCGGAATTCGAATTTCGTTGTAAAACAAGCAAAAATAAGTCTCAGTGAAGTTAAAAGGTGAGAAATTAAAGGTAAGAACTGAAGTTAGAACGACAGCCTACCTAATATGGTTTGTTCCCAAGTAGAAACTCTAAACTCTGCGTCGAAGCCTTCATCAGCAAAAAGTTGCACATCATCTGTTTTGCCTTCCTCTTCAGCTAGCTCGTCTTCGTCGGAGTTATCGGACTCGGCCTATTTCAAGCGCAGAGCTCAATAAGTTTCATATGTTTACTTTAGTAACAAATTTATAAAAGTGAAGTGTTCATTAGGCATCCAATCTATGTCTTAAAATGATTTTAAGTTTTGCAAGAAAACATATAAACAAATACATTTACGAATCTTTCAATCTTTTGCGTGTTAAATAGTGCATAACGGTACATTATAATTTTGTTCAACGAGACATAAAATCGTAACACTGACAAAAGGCATTTGATTCTAAGTTCATCATTTTCTTATTCATTCAGGAACGTCGGAACTTGAAAATTCAATTAGCTAAATAAATAAACAACAATTTCAAGTCATTATGAAAAGTTACATAAAGGGACGACTCCTTAGCTGGCGAATCACAAACCTGTTCAGCCTGTTTAGCTTGCTCAGCTTCTCGTTCTTCTATGGAGATTGGCTCAATCTTCCAATGCTCTTCCTAACGGGAAGACAGGCATAACACAAAAAAAGAATAATTAATAAATAAAAAGTAAAGTGCCTTCTTTAAAGCACTGAACAGCATGCCTTAAATCAATACACGCTAAACAAAAGAATCCTACCTCACGTAAGTTATACTGTTCACGCGCCATGGGTGAAAAAAACCTTTATCATATCTGTCAGTTAGTACGTCCTCTATTTCACTGTACGGCCCTTCACATTAAAAAGTTTTTTGAAATGACTCTCCTCTATTTGTACCCAGAGATATAATATCTATCTTATTGACCTCGTTTTTTTCAGTCTGTACTATAAGTTCCAAATGCTAGTTTGTTTGTTTGTTTGTTTGTTTTTTACTGCTTGGATTTACGGCCCGCACGCTTAGCACTTGGTCATCAATCCGCTCGGAGCGGAAGAACTCGGACCGTAACCAACAGTATTTAGAAAGCGGCATATTTGGTCCGTGGAAAACGTGTTCAGCCTGCGCAGCTTACAATTTTGCGAGCGATTTAAGGCATTGAGGGGTGAAAAGAGACTTAAATCAAAATGATAGAAAAAAAGCTGCTCGTTTCGCGGCTCCTCTGCTGTTATTTTCATCGAGCGCCCTAGATAAAAAAATCTCTTTGCTGAACCGCAAGTCAAAATCATCACGCTTAAAACGATCGTCCAGTTCCATGAATGTCAATGTATCTCTATTGCACAAGGAAATCGTGAAAACGAGGTTTTAAGAAACGTCTTACCTGTCCGAATATTCCAATATAGCGGCCTTCCACATCCCATAATGCAACAGCACAGTCACTTGACGCTGTAAGTACCAGCAGCCTCTCTGAGCGAGTGAACAGTTGAATGCTGTTGATGGTGTCCGTGTGAGGTTGAAACTGTTTGAGGAGGGCTGCAATGGGATAGGTAAGAAAGAAGTTTCTTTAAGACGATAGGGATCATATTCTCCGGCCTGTTGTCCAATATTCTGTTGAGAACGTTCCCTTCATTGTTAAAAAACTTCAAAAATAAAGAATAACTTACGTGGTGGGTTGTCGTTCTCAATCACAGAAGCGATACAATACTCCGAGATGTCCCAGACTTTAATGACTCCATCTGCGTCACCAGTTACCAAGTAAGTGTTTGTTTCATCCACAGTCATCGTTAGAAATCCAGCTGTAAAAAATGATCAACACTGAAGTTTGGTTAGTCCTGCTTGTCCTTGAAAAAAATTGATCACCGATGCTTCCCTGGGCATCAGAGTTTGATGGTATTAAACAATTGAGCTAGCTATGGAGGCAATGTGGCAGGGTGTTTAGGGCGCTGGTCTTTCAATCTTGGGATCCCGGTTTCAAGCACTCCACCTTACCACACGATGGATTGGTTCTTGGCCATGACGAGTTCAACTCCTTTGCTACGCTTTGTCTATAGCCAATTGGTCTGCTTCGTGCCAGGTCGCATTTCTAAAGACTGCTTATTTACAATGTTTGTTTGCAAATCTGTCGGTATACAGAAAAGCTTAGAGATGCCAATCATGACGACATAACAAGTTACTTACCGTTTTCGTGAGCTAAAAACTGGCCGACACACAACGATTTATGTGAATTCCAAAATCGAACCTGTCGTAAAATAGCAAAAATACAAAATCGATTACTGTGCAGATCGTTCAAACTGTTATTATACTAAACAATGTAACGTAGTACGTGCTGCCCCGTTTAATGTTTGGTAAGGAGTGCTACAAAGACTACATAGCGATAATGTTCAGATTAGAGGTGCCTCAGTAGTTAAGCCTGAGCAACAAAAGGCCAGGATATGAAATAACTGATATTCAGTAGTCACACTTAATTGATAACTCTTGACCCCAATCCCTCTCAGCCACAGAAGGTCGGGGTATTAAATAACTGATATACTTGTGTCGCAGTCACACTTAATTGGCAACTCTTGACCCCAATCCCTCTCAGCCACAGAGGGTCGGGATATTAAAGAACTGATATACTTGTGTCGCAGTCACACTTAATTGGCAACTCTTGACCCCAATCCCTCTCAGCCACAGAAGGTCGGGATATTTAATGACTGATATACTTGTGTCGCAGTCACACTTACTTGGCAACTCTAAACCCCAATCTCTCTCAATATTTATTCTTGCTGTGTGTTATATTTTCGCCAAAATAACTACAAATAGGAATACCTATACCACAACTTAAAAGCTACCCCAGCCACAAGACAATAGAGATTAAGTTCCTGAGAATGGATACGTTTTGGGCCCCACTCAGAGTCATTTTAACCCGAGCAGCGAGGCCAGGGTTAAAATGATTCTGAGAAAGGCCAAAACATACCTATACCCAAGAAAATAAATTCTTTCTGATAATATCACTTTGAAGAGCTTTCAGAAGATAAAACTGAAAAACAGACAAAATAGTCTGAACAATCACGCGAGCGTACGAACGGGCTACACAGCTAAAATCTCCATTTTAGCGCTAAAAATGCGCCACAATGCCCGACAAAGTATTTCTAAGGGGCAGTTACCTTTTATTAAACTTACCCATCCACTAGCGTTACAGGAAACTAAGTTTGCTCCAACACTTGACGCAGACATCGGTCTTTCATTGAGGAATATGAGTTTGGTAACTGCATAACCAAAGTCATCCTGCTGAAATTAACCAGAGTCAATTGGTTCATGTTTTCAGAATACTTTTATCAATAATCCCGTGGTATTTTGTTTGTTTAGTCCGAGAACATTTAGTTACAGTTCAATGAACAAACTAACAAGCCCTCATTGTTGGCGCTGCAAGACGCGCGCCTCTCCGCCGCTAGGAAGATTTGAGACGAGTCAGGAAGAGGTTTGCCGGGAGTCTGGCACTAATCATCAGGGCTGGACCCCAGCAGACCTCTCGCCGACTCGCTTTGTTCGAAGACTCATACTTTCCCAAGGGCAAAGGCATGCGCCGTAGCGCTAATAATGAGCGACACAAAAAGGCCTAAGACTATTATAAACTGTACCTGCTCGCTCGGTGGCCGCTCAGACGATACAGAAGTCGCTGAGGTTAATGATGTCTCCGCTTCCACTGACCGCTGAGGGGGACTGGTAATGTCCAACTATGAAGAAGAAACAAGTAGTCAACACGTAAAGTTATTGGACATGGAATGTCACATCAAGTCAATCAACTAATTAATCGGTCCATCAGTAAGGCACTTAGTCAAGGCACTTAATCAATCAATCAGTCATTCAGACAGTGGTCGGTTTACTAGTAGGTCAGTCAGTGGATCAGCAAATCATTCACCCATCAGACACTCACTATTAAGCCAGTCAGTCTTGCAGCAGGTCTGTTGGTTTGTTGGTCGGTCGAATAGAAAATGAGACACCCAAACAGACAAAAAAGCACACAGTAAAAATGAGTATGAGAGCGATCTTCGCAGTAATGTGCACTACTTATTATAAGCAGTAGTGAAAATAAGGCCTTATTTTCACTACTGCTTAAGTAGTGTTCATTACTGCGAAGATCGCTCTCATACCCATTTCTTTAACCGCAGTTCACATATATGATTTTCATATATTCACAAACATTGATACAGTAAAAAAGTTGCTATGGGTTGGTTTTAACCCTATGGGTTGGTTTTAACCCTATGGGTTGGTTTTACACCCTATGGGTTGGTTTTAACCCTATGGGTTGGTTTTACACCCTATGGGTTGGTTTTAACCCTATGGGTTGGTTTTACACCCTAACATGAGTATGTAAATTCTCCATGTTGTTACCTCTACCTTTCCGAAGTTGATGACAACGATAATTTGTTCAACAATCGCGAGCTTCTTTAGTTGGTGATTATTTCCTTCGTGTCGTGACCTTAAAATGTGATTCAGCGGTGATATTGTAAGGAGACCTTTGATACTATTCACTCTTAAGCGTCAAAAGTATTTAAGTGGCATATGTACCGTTTTTCTCGCTCTTCTGGAAGACCGAGTACTTTTTCTTTTAGTGTGTGAAGAAAGGTGTCTGAAAGCTTGCTCTGAATTCAAATTCCAGAGTACAATTTCACCATCATAGCTTGCTGTAGCCAGTGTTGTTGGAGCACAAAACGCCTCGGACAAAACATCATCTTGGTGTTCCTGGGGAAAGATATGACCAATGCTTTCAAATGCAGGTAAAAGAGGTTTGCATCACAAAACATTGTTCTGTGTTTATTATCACTTAGAAAAGTAAACTAATTACCAGTCTTCCTTTCCATTCTGAAGGGTAGACATAAAAGGAGTTCAGCTGATTGTCTCTGAAGACAGAGATGGTCCTGTAACAAGAAAACACTGTTTCGTTTGAATGGTTGCTGGAGTCAGGGTAGGCCGCTTCACGACGATGACAGAGCACTAAATGATACGAAAAATCTGAACATCTTCAGTCTAATGATGAAAGGTAGTGTGATTTCTACAACATTATACCGTTGGAGATCCAGGAAGGGGGGGGGGGGTAAGAGGCACAGGGAGACGAGGGCAAACCCTCTCCACCCATTCGACCAATGGAGTTTTTAAATAATTTGGTAATATCAACTAAGTTGAAATTGTAAATTGGCCACTGTAAAGAGTTAAAAAGCTAAAAAGAGTTAAAGTTAAGTGTCAGGACCTTTTATGTTTCTACTAAAAATGATGTATTTAAGATTCACTTGTCTTGAAATATTTTTTGGGCCTTCCTAAACCCTAGGCATAGGGTTTTGGACCTCACTATAGAAAATCCTCAGATCCACCCCAGTTAAAGTAGAGCCAAATGTGTTGAATGCATATCAGCTATTCTCTCCTACCTGTCCCACCCAACCACAATAATGATCCTCTTTAAACAAAGTACTTGACTGATCTCTGCTGGATCTCCATTACCAGCCATTAAAATATGGTGACAGTGGCCATTGAAATCCCAGATCTGATAGAATAATAATAATAATAATAATAATAATAATAATAATAATAATAATAACAATAATAAAATAAATAAACAAAATAAAGATATCATTGAATCATTAAGAAGATCATAGAGATATCAAGCTGTCCTGTCCTGATCACCTACTTCATTCATACAAATGATTAAATAAATGAAAGAATGAATGAATACCCTAACATGGTGTTTGTTAATATTCCAACTAGCAGGAGGCAGACTAGTTGGCTAAAAGGCTGATAGTTTCTAAAGAAACAGTTTGGCGCTGCATCGGTGGGGGTAACGAAATAATTTGATTATATCAACAAAGTTGAAATGGTAAATTGGCCACCATTACGGTTATAAAAGCTGACGTTTGGAGCATTAGCTCTTCCTCTATTCACTCCAACAAAGGGCTAACACTCGAAATGTCAGCTTTTATAACTGTAACGGTGGCCAATTTACCATTTCAACTTTGTTGATATATTCAAATTATTTAGTTAGCTAAATTACAGCCAAGAAGTTGATCTCGGTGTAACCAAGAACAAATCAAGTAATTTGAAGGGAGGAGGACTTGAACCTGGGACCACCAGATTACAAGCCAAGCCAAGCCCAGCCCAGCCCAGCACAGCACAGCACAGCCCAGCACAGCCCAGCCCAGCCCAGCCCAGCCTAGCACAGTACAGCCCAGCCCAGCCCAGCACAGTACAGCCCAGCCCAGCCAAGCCCAGCACAGTACAGCCCAGCCCAGCCCAGCCCAGTACAGCCCAGCCCAGTACAGCCCAGCCCAGCCCAGCCCAGCCCAGTACAGCCCAGCCCAGCCCAGCACAGTACAGCCCAGCCCAGCCCAGCCCAGCCCAGCACAGCCCAGCACAGTACAGTACAGCCCAGCCCAGCCCCCTCTTCACTCTTCACTATTCACATCAATCAACTAAGTCCAAGACAAAAAAGATTGAGTGTTTAACTGGGACAGATTTTCACCTAAATGCAGCTAAAAACAAAGCCATCAATAAGCGAGTTGTACCTTAACTGTACCATCAGCACTTGCTGTAAAAAGTCTGGTCTCTGTGGCATCCTGAGTCAAGGTTGTAATTTCTGAGTTACCATGTGCATTGGCAAACTAAAGGAAAACAATTCAAACACAAGAAAGCTCCATTTTCTACCTTTAAAAGCACACACAACCCACAATTCCTCTAATCACTCCGACGAAGGGCTAACACTAGAAACATCAGCTTTTGTAATCATTACGGTGGCCAATTTACCATTTCAACTTTGTTGATATATCCAAATCAAACACAAGAAAGTTTGGAGGAAATCAAAACACCATGTAGAATCAAGCTGTTATTAAAGTAAAGAAATGGTACTTGATCGCGGGTGAGCTGCAACTTTAAATTGCTAAAAGGAGGCCTGAAAAAAATACAAGCTTTGACAGGATTCAAACTTGTACCTCCCAGATACTGGCTGGGTGCTTCTACTCTAACAAGATACTGCTGTATTCATCATTTCACTGTGTGATTTTGTTAAATGCAGGTTAATCAGCATTAGGATTGACACCTGTAATATGCAACGAAGATTGCGACTCTTACTTGTTTGACTTTCTGTCCTGTTTCTATCATCCACATGGTAATAACAGATCCAGTACATGCACTGACCACCTACACGGTAGAGAGAGGTGCTTAGTTTACAAAAAGAAACCAGGGTTGGCCTTTAATTTTAAAAAATGATTGTGAACAATCATGTACCTGGTTAAACTTGCTGTTGTAAATGGCAGCAGTGACTGGATGTTCATGGCTCATGATTCTGTCTTTAACTTCCGGCTTCATTACCATCAGGGTAAGCTGACAGGTCAATAAAAAGAAATGTTTCTAGTTACACCCGAAAGGTTTCTTTGTGTATAATCCTTTGAGCATAAAACTAGATGCTTTGGGAAAATAAAAAATAAAAACAAGAAAAAGCTGTTGTGTTTGATGGCAGCCAAATGCTTAGAATAGACTACCAGTACCTTAATTACCTCCTTTTACAGTGGGAAACCTTAAAATTACATCAACATAAACAGAGTTTTGATAAATTAATGGTTTCACATCATGATGTTAACATGGTTCCTAAAATTTGTTTTTTATTGTAATTTACCTGCTGATTAAAAGCTGTGAAAAGTTTGCTGTGTTCTTCATCATAATACATTGTGATAGATACTGAAATGAAAATAATATTGTACATGTCATACATTAATTAAATGGTGCATTTATTTGGCATCCTTAGGAACTTTCATTTATGATTGGTTTGGCACACAAGAATGTACAACTATAACACCTATAAGAGCTCAATGAGAGTTGCCTTTCCTCACAGTTGATACAATGAAACTTCATGTAGGTAAAAACTGGCATGGTTAATACATGTTATTGTTTGACTGGATAATTCAATTTTTTTTGTGAATATAGCACTTGTTAGTTTGTCATTGCAGTACCTGATTTAACTAAATTTTAAGTGAAAATCATTTATATGTACTTTGTAACTATATGATGAAAAAGAAACTTATCAATTTAGGAGTTTATCAGATCACATTATACACTCAATAGACAGACTAAGAACAGTATAGAGATTTATTACACAACTCGGGCAGTCAGAGGGCCAATAACTAAAATCAACCAATCAAAATGCTCTATTGCCAGTCCAATATTCTCTAGGTATTGGACTGGGCACTGTCCAAATGGTCCCGAATGACACCGCACTTGTGTCCCTTTGAACTTCAGTCGTATAATAAATCTCTTATTAACCAAGCTTGCTCAGGACCGCACTGGAAGAATATTGGCCCTAGGTCTTTTTTGTATGGACTGAGCGTAGCGAGGTCCGTACTGTCAATACCTCGGGCTGATATTCTCCCAGTACGGCCCTCGCACTTGGTTAATAAGATTATGTATTGACTGTGAAGAGGTGATATCTATCACATGGATGTAAGACAACTTTCAAGCATCCAATTACAGGCCTCACCCAATAGGACATTACTAATAATTGTAATGTGATTTTGTTTGCCTTAAAAACTACAATCTACAACTTTTAAATTTCAGTGACATGTCTGTTGAGAAATGCAGGTCTATTACCTTCTGATGGTCCTTTAGGAAACATTCCTGACAGACGTTGAAGACAAACCTGAAGGTGAGTGTCCCAAATCCGGAGAACCTGATTCATACAAAAAAAAGAACATGTCAGTTTAGGTACTCTGACACGACCTTTGAGAAAGACTTCTTTTATCCCCACTATACATCCTCGACGCAATGAAAACTACATAAATTCTCTTGAAATATGAATCTGTTTAATAATGTTGTCATAAACTCAAAACTTTTTAGATGACATTAAATGGCACTGAGTTTGACCATGTATTGGTCACTTGACTACAATACAGTACCTGATTTTTTCAGGTCTGATTTTCGCTATTGCTTAAATAGCGCTATCTACTGCGAGGATCGTGCATCATACGAATACAATACCTGTAAGTTCATTAGTTACAGTACATAGTTTGACAGCACAACATAAAGTAGATAAAAAGAGTAACAGCTCACTTTGTCTTTTGACAAACTGATGAGCTGGCCTCTTGTTTCAATGAATCTCACTGAAATAACACTTTGCATATGACCTCTGAGAACCTGGAAACACAAAATCACAAAAAGTAAGGCAAAGAGTTCATAATATGGCACTACAAAACAATTAAAATTTCACAAAACAAAAGGAACAAAGACATAATATTATGGGTATTCTTTACAATCTAGTGGCTTTTGTTCTTGTACTGGTATTCATATTTTTGAGATATAATTCAAGTTACCTGTTATCTCAGACCATTTTGCTAATTGGCCACACGACCCAGTCTAACCAATTATCCTAAACACAACCAAAATGGAAGTAACTTTACCCCAACTGGTTTGGAGATGACATATGGGTTCCATAGGCACACATGGTGATTGACTCCTGCTGTAGCTGAAATAGGATAGCAGAATCCTTATGAACAGATTGTACCAAAGAGAGAAACTCAAAGAAATAACTAAGCATGATGGTGTTATGTTGTGTGCAATATTTTGAGCTTACTTGAACAAAGGGATGAAGAAGAACAGACAACACAGGTAAAATAAACCAAATAAGAATGGGAATTGTTCAGGATTGGTAAAGATTTAAGGGGAATGTTTAAAAGTCAACCTTGAAAAATTCTTTGTAGATTAGGGTAATTCAAATGCACTAACCACAGAGGGAAGTTCAGACAGAGGGAAGTTCTATAATATAACTTTGACCTTTCCACTACCAAGAACTAACTAGCAATTCTCCTTATTGTCTGCCATAGAATCCTTATAATGCTAGAATAGAGAATTTGGCATTTGATCAACTAATAATCCTTTCATTGATATCTTTCTTTATTCTCATCACTTGTCTGCGTGATATTGTATTGACATTGTAAGGAGAAATTCTGTCTTGATCACTCATGGAAGGTTAAGGGTTAACTGTATGCTTATACTGTTAGTAGGTATCTGTGACATTCCAGGTGAATAGTAAAAGTCCATTAACAGTTTTGTTCGAGTCAGAACAATATGGGTACTATATAAATTCAAAAAGGAGATGAAACCTCACCAATCAAGTTGATTCTTTCACTGTAGTCAAATGCATTCACACCTTGTGGAATTTTAAACTGTGTCCTATTCAAAAATAAACAAAATAATATATTAATGCTTAAAACAACACCTTATGTGACACTTTACAACAGAAGTGATCCTCAGAGATTTTTCTTGTCTTTTAAAGTTTCATTCATCACACTCACGTCCTCATGTTCATTTTTGATTTTTCAATCCATCCAAGCACCAGTGAGTTCTTGTAGTTTGTGGCACATGATATGAAGCAGTCCAAATGAGCTGAGTACATCACTGCAACAACAATAAAACAGAGTGACATTGACAGGTTTAGGGCCGTTCTATAAGTTACCAAACAAGTAAGTTTTTTTCCTCTCAGATTTGTGGCCCAATCATGAAGTGCCCAAGCCATAGATTTGAGCAGAGAAATGAGGTTCTAGCTGTTACTTACAGCACAGACACTGAGAAAATGTGGTTAGTAAGATATTTTTTGTACCTCAAGGTTGAAATAGAGGGGAATTAAATATCTTAATTCAAACAAACTTTAAACTAAGTGGGCTGTTAAGTAAAATAAGACCACTTGATTGACCAATCTTAACACACCAACTAACTGAGAGATAAAATAATTTATAATACACATTCTGTTAGTTTTGTCATGTCATCAGTTGTGTCTTTATTAGTTGTATGACTCACTGTTTTCCTGGCTTCTAGTTCACTTCAACTTACCTTGCCTTGCCCATTCTGTGTGTCCCTGATGCTTCACAAATCTTGCATTCTTGTAGTAACCTCTATTTACATCCTGAATATTCACATTCAAACAAACATCTGCAAAAAAAATTGGCAACAGAGGGTTTAGTGTATGTCAAGATTGGGAACTTGACACACTCCAAAATCATATGAATACTTACTGAGAGAAATGCCAGAGACTCTACTGCAGGTATCATTCAACAAAATTTGAAATTGCCTATAACCCTTGGAGCCCCGAGAGTGACTAGCATGTAAAATTACCTCCTTTCAATATCACCCTTGAATCAAACATTAAAGGTCACAAGAATAAAGAAAATATCATATACATGTACTGAAGAAGTACGTATTGATTGTTGATTAATAAACACAAATTCTGCTTGTCAGCAACTTGAAAAATATATGGAGAATAGTATGGAGAATATGTATACTGATAATAGGGTGTAATGGATTTAAAGCCTGTCTGGTCAGCTACTTTTCTGGGAGCAGAACCAATAAAAACTTTAAGCCATGAAAGTCAGAGCTACTTACTGTAGTTCCTTGCAGAGTACAGTTAAAATAAATAATCAAACGGGAAAAATATTCTTCACCTTGTTTACTTCCTGCAGGTTGTGATGGCCGATCAAACAATGCCATTGTTGCTGCTGAAAACAGCAGCGCATTAACCTGGCCATGAACATCTCCATAAACAAGAATTGCTTCATTTGTTTTGTATGGATTACTCCTGTTAACAACATAAATGAATGAATAATCAAGCCACCATGTAATTGTCTGGTTTGCTATTCATGTGGTGTCATACTGTATAAAGCAAAATTCTATACAACAACTGGTAAACACAAACTTTAGAAATCACTTCCAGTCTATTAGAATAAATCAGGATAACTAAACAGAAGAAAGGTACTAAGAAACAATGGGACATACCAGTAGTCCATACATAAAGGTGTATGCTCCAGGCCTTGTATTCTGAACTGACAGTTGAACTCTGATTTGGAGCTCAAATCATAAATAGCTGAAAAATGATCAGTGGAATTGGTGAACTTTTTAAATTTGCTTTCATCATAAATTAGAGCAATAGGCCATTTTACAGTTGTGTACTTAGTTGCCAAGCCTTTGATTCAGAGTGCAGAGTGAGGCTAAAGATGACCTTGTTGTGATAGAGACCTGTATCTAGTTAGCATGATAACAAAGTGATTTACATTTGAAAGGCAGCAAGGTTTGTATCATAACAAGGTCATCCCTAGCCTCACTCCCATTCAAAGGCTTGGCAACCAAGCACACAACTGTAAAATGGACTATTAATAGCTATGGCAGATATGTGTAATTATGAATAAAAGTGATGTCACAGGGGCCTTTTCCATTCCTGTGCATCATTCATTAGGTAGTGATAAGCTAAGCTGGATGAAATTGTGATGCTCAGTAGTGTCAGTGGGGGGGGGGGGGGGGGAGTTATGATAATTTGGTTTCATCAACTGAGTTCATAAATGTAAATTGGCCATTATAAAGAGTTCCTAAAGTTGATGCTTCAAGCATTAGCCCCTCATCAGAGCAAAACAGTCTTGCTTACCCAATTCAATCACACAACTATATAGATAAAGAAAAAGTTTTCACTCATTACGACTGACTACTATTAAACACTCCTTTCAGTTATCACTGGCAAACCTGTTCATTTCAGATATTGTGATACAAATACCCAGTCAACACATGTCCTCACGCTGTGCAAATCTGGCTCTAATTCTATCAGTGGTTAGTCATGGTGATATACAATTTACTGTGTAATGATTTACTGTAGTTTTC
This sequence comes from Stylophora pistillata, assembly GCF_964205215.1. NCBI lineage: Eukaryota > Metazoa > Cnidaria > Anthozoa > Scleractinia > Pocilloporidae > Stylophora > Stylophora pistillata. Next base: position 15,869,381 of record NC_142523.1, read on the forward strand.
AGTTCCTGACAGAAACAAATATACTCTAGATGTATTGCACTGATCTGTTCTTTACTTATCTTACCAATTTCTTTACTTGTAAGAGCAAGTGCCAGTTTGTAAATATTTTGCATTGGTATAAAGTCTGTAACCCAAAGGTCCCTCTGTTTTACTTCATCTTGATCAGTATGAACCTTAAAATAGTTGATATTGATTAGATCAGTCCCTTGTATTTTTCAAACTATTTTGGCATAGATTAACTCCAAGAGGAGAAGCTCACAACATATCAAGAAAATAGAAGTTGTATGTCGGCTCTTCAAAAATAAAATAGAAAAAAAAAAGAGGAGCTCTTTGCTTGGCACTCTTTATACCTGAACAGTTCTTAATGGCTTCATGTTCTGTGCCCAAAGGGAAATTACTCCTTCCTGGAAAATTATAGGAGACAAAAAAATTTAAAATAATTGACAGATATGGATTACCACTTCCTCTGAGCACTTGTGAGAAATGATGTCATACTAATTGAAACTGTTTATAATAATAAGAAAGCAATTGCTAGCAATGAAAGTTTGTTAAGAGACCAACTGACAGACAAATGAAAGAGGAACACCATGTGTTGCACATTAAGTCTGGTTAAGGTACATTGCATGGTTTCATCATGACATATGCATTATTACTAACCATGGTAATGGCCCATACTGTAACTTACAGATTGAGCCTTTTGTAATGGATATATGGCTCATGCACAAAGCACAGCTCGGCCATAAATCGCAAGAGGAAAAAAAAAAGACAGGTTCTGTAACTTAGTACAGTACTGACTGAGAAAGGAGGTTAGTAAGATATTAATCATATCCCTGCAGATTCAAATCTGCAAACCAAAACAAACTTTTAAATTTAGCAGGCCTTAATTACAATTAAATATGATGCACTAAATTGATTAATCATAACACCCATACTAACTGCAAGATAAAATGAAATTAAATTAAAAGAACATTAGTGCTTTGACAGATCAGTATTTGAATGTTTAACCCCAGGATGGAATGTGCATTGGTAGAACTCTAAATTTGTAATGGAAAAGGAATGCAAAGGAACTAACATTTTCTTTACCTTCTCCATAATAATTATAGCTGTTGCCAGAGTAATACCTACAATAAAAAAAAATTAAGCTCTTTGTAGAGGCAACAGTTGCTTACCTTACTAACTACAATGTATCTTGATGGATTCATCAACGGAGAAATTCTAATGATGGGTTCCTTGTGAGGACTGGAATGTTGAAAAAATAACAGACTCAAAATATACATTTAAAGGGTACATTGTACATCTAAGGCTCCATTTAAACCTGCAGCGTATTTTTACAATGATTTCAAAACAAATTTGGAATCTTGTCATGTAAAGTAAGTGTAATTAGTTAACAACTATTCACCGAAGTGGAGGTGGTTAGTGGTGGATATTTACCGAGCCGTGAAGCGGCGAGGTAAATATCCACCGCTAACCACTGACACTGAGGTGAATAGTTGTTTTAGTATATACTAAAACAGTGAGATAATATACACACTACTGTCGTTAATTTGAGTGATTTCTTCGTTTGTAACAGATGCAAACCGGGATGCCATTTTTCCCGAGTTACTCGGAGGTAAATAGCAGAGGATATTCGGAGTTTGATTAGCCAATCAGAGCGCGCCTTCAACGCTATCCACTGTTTTAGTTTATACTAATTCCTAATATTGAAAAAGGTGCTCTGTGTAATTGCTTTAAGCTTTTATGTAAATAAGATAATTTAACTCATTATAAATTTTAAAACAAACTTCTAACCTAGTAATATTCCTGAGTTCTCGCCATTGAGGAACCTATCAAAATGATGAAAGGTAAAGAAAAGGTTAGAGGCTAAATTTAACTTTTGGAAACAAAAGTTCTTGTTATACCAGTCCTGTACCTTTTAACATCTGTTTTTTTCCTATATGAGGCAAAAGAAACTTACAGTAACTGTTGTTACCAAGAAACAACTGTACAGCACAAATTTCACATCCTAGAAAATGTTTGGTTGAAGTTTACAAACATTTCAAAAAGATAAAATTCATCATATCTCAAAAGGCTAATACTACAGTGTAACTTACAATTACTTATTAACCTTCTCAATCTAAACTTTTAAAGCCAATGAAGTTATTTAGGAACTAATACATGTATTTGCCTGACTGCAGCTGGATATCAAGTAAACCTGATTGTTTGTAAATGGACTTATCCAGTTTGTTAAGATCCAAGCATTGCAATTAAAGTACACTTAGATCCTAACTCCAATCTCTGACCTCAGTTACTCCCCATGCAATGTTTTGCTACATTCAGTTAATTTACCCAATGGTGGGTCTCTAAGTAGGCAGGGTCCACCCTGAGTTTGGACCACCCAGGGCTCGACACTAATGGTAGCTAGCCCACTAGCCACAGACTAGTAGAAATTCGGTTTCAGTTGGCCGGTTTTCAATTTCTACTAGCCAGTTTGGCTAGTAAACAGACTGAAATTGTTGTAACATCTAAAGACATCTAAGATGTCACTAGCCACTTGGCTAGTAAGTTGAAAAGTTAGTGTCAAGCCCTGCCACCAAAGGTAAACCATGCATAACAATGCCAGGATTCAATGCAATTTGGATAACCCTTTACAACCTTAGATCCTCAATGCATACTCTCCAAACTGCTCCTTACACATTTCCTAAGGTGTTGACAAGGTGAATTTTTTAACAATCAAGAGCTTTTTTAGTAGGTGATCAATTCCTTTATTCTCCTGACTTTAATGTGTGATTCAGGGGTGACATTGTAGGAAGAAATTAGATGCTTGTCACTCTTAGGGTTTAAAGGGTTAAGACATGTCATTACAGTGTAAATCACTCCCTACTGTGCTAATAAAAGCTTTTCTTATTATACAGTATAACCCAGTCCTAACTCAAACTCTGAGCCAAGAAAGAGTAAAAATTAGTTCCATCAAATGGAGAGTTCAAGTTAACTAAATAGTCCATTTTACAGTTGTGTGCTTGGTTGCCAAGCCTTTGAATGGGAGTGAGGCTAGAGATGACCTTGTTATGATACAAACCTTGCTGCCTTTCAAATGTAAATCACTTTGTTATCATGCTAAGTAGA
>NC_142523.1:15877482-15899982 GCF_964205215.1 Stylophora pistillata
CACTCGTGAGAGATACTTTTTGCACTCGAAGATAAAATTCGTATCCCCGCGCGGTCATGTAATATCCTCTATATATATTTCACGAAGAGAAATTTCTCTCAGTTCCAGAGAAGATCTAGAAAGCAGTCATAGGCCACTGCAATAGTTTTCGAGAGTGAGCACTGAATACAAAGAAAATGTCGCCAATTCTTAATGCGCATGCGCTAGCTATACGTGAAATTATATCTTGGAAGAAGAGCAAACAGAGCACTTTTCGCCGAGATGCGCTTCAGGTCTGCAGAAACACCACACTAAATATCCGAAGGCTTTCCCGCTTTTTTCCTGCAGCTTTTTTCGAATTACAACACGGTTCATGATCTGTGATATTGATAACGGACTGGGTCAAACCAACTAAATCACCTGTAGCTCGTGTATTTCCTCATGCAGCATTCAAATGCATTATTGTTTCAGTTAAACGAGATAGTTGGTGACACACGTCTGCAATTTGCACCTGATGATCAAAAGACATTCATGAACGGGATTTGATAATGAAACCATCATCTCGCCTGAGAGTGGATCTAACACTCGGCGTTCAAAACGTTTAAGAATTGATGACTGAATACGTGAAACCGTCCAAAGACCAAACGAAGATCGTATCACACAGCATATCAAATATCTCTTCCCTTGAATATGTAACGTTCGATCAGAAGTGGAAACTTAACTGCGTGGCCCAGATGTTAAGAGTAGTTTCTCTAAATTTATGGGGATTACTTGTCAGTACGTGCTTCATTAATGAACCTGATAAGGATAGTGAATAAATAAATAAATAGGTCTTCATTGTTTTTAAGCAAAAACACATGCCAAAACAGGAAAATTTACATAAAAATATTTACAAGGCTATCAGTATTACATAATATAAGACATCACATTAGATAACTACTCTATATTTAAAAATTAGACTATTAAAAAAACTATTTTCAAAACGCTGGGTACCCTGGGGAGTTGACTACTAGGAACTCGGAGGCGCGCTAAGCTTTCTTTCATTTTAGGGACAGAAGGGTACAGAGGGTGACCGGGCTTACTGGAGATCTTCTTAAATAGTGAGCGATCAATCTCTTCCAATACACTGTATATATTAATAAGGTACGAAATATATTTGCGTTTAAAGCAGCATTGTAGAAAATTCTGGACCGTTGTTAATTCTGGTATTGAGGAGGCGTATATGGGTAAACCATACGTTAGTTTAGGTAAAACAACTGATCTAATAGAATTAAGTTGTTTACCCGTGTGTGATTTCAAGCAGTTTCAGACTTTCCGTTTTCATTTAGCTCAATCGCTTCCTAAATAAAGTTCCTAATTTAGCATGGTAACTGACAGACTACATTTCAAGGAAATTCTGCCGTAGGATATAAATATGCACGTACATTGAGAGATATTTTATAGCGAACACAGAGTATTCAAGCAAAGTAATCATTCGGGCCGAGTATGGCGAACCTTTTGATGCTCGCTACTTTGTTATTTTTCTTATTCAAACCAGGAGTAAGTTCAATGGGAACAACTACCAGTCCTCAACAACAGAATCCTCAGGCTGACGCTGACAAAGAGCCATGTGAGGTAAACTTTGTGCTTTATTCTATGAGCTCTCAAGAGCGTTGAAACTCACGTGAATTAATCAAATATTTTGCTCTTACGCTGAAATTACTATTTCCCACGCATTTAAAGTTTCTGACTAAATTCTGATTACACGTAATGAATTCCTTGTTCCCTTTGTGCTCGCTTCGAACATTCTCCAACGGTAGAAGTCTCGCTCAGAATAATGAAATGCAAGTCTTAGCTACTAATTTATGTTTTACTGAAAAATTTTACAGGGGAGCATGGCCCCATATCCCCACCTTCAGGAAAGTAATACTCTTTGCCACCAACTCAACTTTAGAGCTCTTAAAAAATAAAAAATCGCGAAACTGAAAAAAAATTTACCACTCATGTCTGCCAAGCTAAGCACAAGACATATTGTTCATCAGTCATTAGCTTTAGAAAATTTATTGAAAGATATGATCTCAGAAACATTTAAATCTTTATCACAGTAACTTGCCTTACCACTGAAAGCTAACCAGAGGTCAATCTTCGTAGATTAATTCTCGATGAAAAGAAACAGTACAGAAAAGATCGTAACGATAGTCATTTTACTAGAGTCTGTGCCAAACCAGCACTGTTGTTCATTTAAAAGTTTCATGCGCTTTTTTTCCTAAGCGTTCTCTCGTTCACAAGAGTGAGATCGTGACAGATACCAGTTTCAAAAAAATGTTTCAAAGTTTGCTTGGAAATCTTTTAAATTACATTTTTCATCATACGCAAACAAAGTAATATTTCGGTGAAGCCTCTTTCTTTGATTTACATTACTCCTGTCTTCTATACTACTTATTCCGCGCTGAATGATTGTTCTGTTTATCGAGGATTTTGCCAGACAGTGCTTGCTATTGCCACTGCGCGTTCCAATTGCACATATGCAATGGTCGTGCATGCTCGGGTGAAAAAACTCGTCTCCCGTTAAGTGTCACATCAAACAGCCTTGCAATGTACACACTTACATAATTTTGTCTCTTAATTTCAACAAGAAACAAATAACAACAGCAATAGTAGTAATTACTACCATGTATGCGTGGCTTGCTGGTAAAGGGTTAATAATTGGAGTAGTTTTTCTCGAAGTCATCCGAGATTCACTTTCTCTCTTCTCTTCTGGAATGTCAAATTAAGGCATCCAAAACCATTGTGTATTTTGTTGGAACAACATTATCTCTAAAACCAGCTGATAAATTTAAATGTTTATGGAAAAATTCAAGGAATTCTCATTTGAACCCAGAACTTTTCTTTACTGAATTTTTATTCACGGTCTGCGATGGGAATAAATTTACTGTAATTTGAAGACTTAAGAGTTTAAAAAGTCCCGAATCGAGATGATATATATATCTTAACATATTTTTCAAATTTTGGGCCTTGTTATCTCTTTTTCCTTTCTATCAGTTGTACGAGACCCTTTGTTCCACATTTGAACGGTGCAAATTTGATATGAAAGGGAAAGGGGAGGCTAGATTAGCGAGCGAGATCAGGACAGGCCAGAAGTTGCTCGTCAAATTGTTCAAAATAGCAGGATTTATTCGGGGCCAAAGGATCGAGCTTCTCAGGATTTCCTACTCTCCTGACGCGATGGCAGAAAAATCAGTTAATTGTAGTTCACTTTACATCTCGCCTGGACTTGTTCTTTAAGATCTCGGTCACACAGGATGCGTCTCTTCCATCTTACACAGAAAGCTAGCAAATATTCATTTATTAGATTACCGCATGTGGCCTCTCTTTTTAAATTTGTTCAACGTCGATAATTAAGAATTGGCCAATGGTGTTGTACTGTTTCAACTTCCAATAAAACGGACACTTAAGTCAACGATCTCACTCAGTTAATGATATGTTTTAGAAATGGCGGTCAAGGAAAGTTTCTTCCTCTTCCTATTTCAAGGACTCACCATCCTTTTCGCTAAAGAAGACTTGACGCATTCTCGTTCAGCGTTATTCACCATTAAGGAGAACAAGCGCCTTGATGGTCATGCAATGAAACAGTTTCGATCTCCCACTCAAATATCATGCAGTCCGGCTTTCATGCCTCAAAAACTCCTGGTGTACTTCAACAAACTTCGAAGAACCATCCGAAAAGGACGATAAAGGAACTTTTGAACTGAACAAGTAGAGGATCCTCGACGGAAATGCCCAGTTTTATGATCAAAAAGGCTTTACTTTCTCTATGATGCTCAGGGTATAGTTTTCTTGTTGTTCTTTCCTTTGTTTGCATGTCTTTTTTTAACACGTACAAAAAGAAAAAAGTTGTGATCTTTCGATTGTAAAGGAGCTTCACCCTTTCATGCATATTAGTTGGATTTCCAAAAGTTATTGAGCGTTTACGCCTTATATCCTTAGTTTTGTTTAGTTACAAGTTCATGCAAAACAACTGCAGCTAAACAGGAAGAGTTGTACTCTGTTTGGTTAAGTATGCCTGTTAAATGACAATACATGTTTGTTATTTTTAGAGATGTCTGAAGACAGGCTGTCGTAATGGCGGTTCTTGTTTGTTTCATGAGAAGAGCAAAACATTTTCATGATCTTGCAAACATCCTTGGTCCGGAGATGACTGTCTAACAATTGGTAAGATTGCATTTTTTTAATAAAACATTCCGAACAGTTCAAACTAATAAGCGCGCTTAACCTACTAGCCGAACGTCTAACTAGCCGCTCTTCAAGCAAAATCCAGCTGGCTGGCCCGTCTAATAATAAGACAGAGCTCTTTCACACTCTGGAAAAAAAATTAAACAACAACGGCGTTTGAAAATTTTCATAGCGGGAATTGAAAGTAGAATCAGTTTTTTCAAAACAGACTATTTTGTTCTTCTTAACTCATGATCTGAAAGTTCATTAGTATGCCGTCACCACTCAGTGTGAAATGAGAGAAAAGTGGCTTTTAGTTAAGTGAACATACACCCGTTAAAAATAAGTTACGCGCTTGATGATTCTGCCGCTTCACCAGTGTATCTGATGGTGAGTACGTTATCGCCCCTATGCAAACCCTTTTTCTGATAATTGAAAAAAAGTATTTGCAAGAATATATTTTACTTGATTTGTGTTGATAAGTGTGCAAACGTACACAACTCGCCCGATAAAGACGCAAGACTGAAGCCGTCTGTGATCATAATCTGGCATGAGACAATGTAAATATTCGGTCGTTTCAATACGTTACAGCCTCCAATTGTTGGGCGTACAGGGATCTTTGTTAATTTCAAACAAGATTTCAAGAATTGAACTTAGTAAGTCGTTTCAACAGATGTTGAGTAAAAAGGATGAGCAGCCATTAAAAATAAAAACCGATGGGAAGAAAACTAGTATTACATGTTATTACACTAGCGACGAGGATTGATTGAACCCATGGCCGTATTAATTGTCAAACACCGCTTTAATTCCGCCGTTTGATCCCACAACGATCAAAATTCTCTCGCTCACCAATGGTAAAAGTGATTCAAAAGCTTCAACATATTCTCCGACGCGGCTGGGTGCAAAAGCAACAAACAACGCCAATTGTTTCTCCTTGCTGACCCCTTACCGCGGCATTTAATAGTCAAGCGCCTTCTGCATGTTATCCACTGGAGTTGAATTTGTTTCGCTTTTCGAAGCTTCTCATACAGGTTTTTGCTTGGTTAAAGAGTAGTTAAACTTTTGAAACTCCCTTCATGTTGGCTCAAGCGAAGAGCGCTAAGCACTACTGTTGTGTTAATTAGTTATCCTAAGCTTGATACAGTTGTCGTGCGATGTTTGTACCATGCGTTTCTCTTTGTTGACTGATTGCTGATGTTTCTTGCCTTTAGTTATTTCCTGCGAGGAAGTCATTAAAATATATTCAGCAAGGCATTCTGGTAGTTACGAACTAACAGCAAATGCTTTGAGATATATGGTAAAGGATCCAGTTTTTTATTTTAGCTGATGCTTTTATGTTATAAAGTACTTGGTGGAGAGGATCAACTCTTTCTTTTGTGATCTTACGTCATCCTTCACCCCCATCGTATCGTCGAACGTGGCTAATATAATTGTTACTGAGATTCCTGATGAGCTGTATGTGTCTGAGAGCGAAGCCTACAAAGCACTCGCCTCGACAAAGATTAAGAAAGCCAGTGGTCCAGATGACTTACCAAGTGTAATTCTTAAGATCTTTGCGTTTGAGTTAGCTCCTGCGGTTGCTAACATTTATAATGCCACTCTGAAAGACGGCCTCACCCCTCCGTTGCTGAAGTGTGCCATCGTTCATCCCATTACAAAACAGACCCCGCCCAAGTCTATTGAGGACGATATACGCCCGATATCTTTCACGTGTCAGCTTGCTAATGTATTTGAAGGTTTTACACTCACGAACGTTCTCCCTACAGTTTTAAAAGATCTTGATATTAAGCAGTTCGCGGTATCGGGGAAGTCAACAGAGCAGGCAATAATTTACCTATTGCACCTTGCCTTAGAAGCTTTAGACAAGGGTAATTGTTCTATCAGGTTTTTTTTCGCGGATTTTAAGAAGGGGCTCGACCTAATAGACCACGTGATATTGTTAACCAAGCTATCTAAATATGAGATTCATAATTGCCTCATAAGGTGGATAGCTTCCTTTCTGCACGAGCGATCCCAGGTTACACGTAATGGTACCCCCTTTTCTTGCGCGCGCACGTTACGTGGCGGTGTCCCTCAGGGCACGAAGCTTGGCCCTCTTCTTTTTGCGGTCATGGTGAACGATCTTGTGAGTGCCTGGGCTCCTCGTGCTAAATACGTGGATGACCTCACCGTCATTGAGATAATTCCTAGAAATTCCCCCTCAGTATTGAATTACATCGTAAATGATATGAACTCTTATGCATGTCAGAATAACACGCGCCTCAATCCGCGTAAATGTAAAGTCCTCACGGTTGACTTTCTTCACTACAATAGTTGTGTGCCCATGCCGATCATGGTCGGCGGAACCCTTGTCGAGCAAGTTCCGTCGTTTAAACTACTCGGCGTTCATGTTTCGGAGGATCTTACGTGGACGGTGCACATTGACTGGTTGGTGAAAAGGGCCAATCGTAGACTGTTTGCGTTAAGGCAGCTGCGTAAGTGTGGCCTTCCACCTGAAGACATTGTTGCCATATACTGTGCACTTGTAAGATCTATATTGGAGTACGCGTCAGCTGTGTTTGCTGACTTGCCAAAGTACCTAGATAACGCACTGGAAGACGTCCAGAAAAGGGCTCTTTCTATGATATGGCCTGACCTTCCATACGATCATACGCTTGAAAAGGCCGCCATTCAGACCTTGTCGGCGCGCCGCGCAGCTGCATGCGAGCGTTTTATTCGTAAAATTCGCCCAGGCCATCCCTTATACCCCCATATTCATGAGCGGGTACTTCACATCACAACGTAAATGTGTCTGCGATCAGGCAAATCTTCTCACCGCACACTTGTCAGAACTGAGCGTTTTAAAAATTTCGTTACCGTTAAGTCTCAACCTGTGTAAAGTATTGTGTGTATTTATTTATTTAGGTTTCCAGTGTGTATATTTTTAAAACTGTACCAGTAATTCAGCCTTAGGCTGCAAGTGGTTCGAAATAAACTATATTATTATTATTATTATTATTACTTATATTGTTTTGATATGATCAGAAGCGTATGACATATAGGTTGTACACTTCTGATAAGATATCTAAATGACTAATCGTGGGAAGTCCGCAAAGGAGGTGTTTTCGTAGTTCAGAAGTGACCGATGCGTGGATACCACTCAAGCACTTTCAATGCTGCTAATTGTTTATTGCTCACTACTTTAGATCTTTACTTTAGATCTGTTTCAAGAAATTTAACTCTTCATACAGCAGGACAGTAGTTAAGAAACCCTTTATTCGATAAAGTACAAACACGCTGTTACTTATTCCAAAGCCTAATTAGTCGAATCGAATATATATTTGAAAGACGTTCTAAATGATACATCCATGCAGAGAAAATTTTAATGAGTCTCAGAATTAAGAATTTCCGAGAAGCTCTTTTTCTCAACCTTTTAACCACGGCACTTTTGCGAACTTCCTTTCAGACATGGTTTTCACACTTGTTTTCCTTTAAATTCCCTGACATCACTTAACTTGATCCAATTTTTTATCGTTCGAATGATTGTGGATTTTCTTTGTTCTTTCAATGACTATCTGTAAATCTCAGAAGTTTATCAGCACCATGAGCCCATTACTGGGCTCATGTCAGCACTAAAAATCTGCATAAAGTTGCATCTTAATGCAAGCGCTTTCATTTGCTTCATTTCCTTCTCCTTATATGTTATGCTCATACGTAAGCTATACCTATCGTCTCCCCAGGTATACTGTGATATCGGGGTAGATCGCACAGCGTGGACCTTGTCGCTCGATTTTCAAACAGTGATGGCAAAAATTGGATGCGTGACGATGGCAGATGGTGGTATGACCAGTAAAGTGACAACGGGACAACAAATTACCCTTCAATAAACGCTGATATGATCTCGCCTGCCTTTTGGTTGGTCAGCGCTAGTGAAATAAAAATCACGCGTAGTGATGACCCTAGCCACACCCCTCTGTCGCAGACAACAGGAAACTGTTTGGGTGGACAGTCATTCCGATCCAAAATCAGTCGTTGAGGCGACTTTAGAAATGGTCAAGTCTGGGCCAATGATCAGTGTCTGGGAAGTTGCATGGTTCAATATGGCGGACAGTACAAGTCAACAGATGGGTTTCAAAAAGCTGAGTGCAGTGAAGACATCCAAAGCGCCAACAAGATCGGATTCTGGTGTGACTGGGATACTGGTGATGGATCAGTGATGATGATTGGTGGAGGAGGAAGTAGCTGTGCGCGAGCTGATCATGGGATTGGAATCACAGAAGCCAACAGAGTGTCTTTTGATGACAGCTGAACCAGTGACACTGAATATGACTTTGATTATGATGCTCTAAAAGGAAACACTCCATCCCAGTGCTACTCGTTGAACCTATAAATCCGTTAAAAATAGTCAAGCCTTTATTTTTCAAACTTAGTTTAGAACTGAAGAACTTTGTTGAGGATGACTTGTGATCCAAGTCAAATAAGCACTTTAAATGATCAGTAATAACGCATCTTTCCCATCTCGTGGCAAAAATAAAATGACTTGATAACCACCCCAGCCGCAACGCTAGGGTCCTTAAACATCCTTAGATCTTCACTGGCAATAAATTAATTGCCATTAGAATTTCTATAACATTCAGCATAATTAATTTAAGTCGGACTCACAACTCATCTTTTCAAGGAGATGTGATGTATTCATTGACGATTGTTAATGTCATCAGTGGCACTATAAATACAGATACTACTTTGTAACATTTCGGTTTGTCTCGTACTAAGCTAAAATAACTTGATCATATATCATCCTGGCCCTACTGCTAGGATCTCGCCATTTTAAGATCTTCGCTGGCTACAAATAGCCACTAAATGTATTCGACAAAGTCAATTTCAGTGATTAATCATATGAAATCTGACTCAAAATTCCTCTTTTCAAGATGTGAAGTGTGCATCAGTGATTTGTTACTGATCTGTGACGAAATATGCAAACAAGTTTTGATATCTTAATCAGTAATTCGGTCCTCAAATTGTAAAAAGTCGGCAAACATGAAAATCAAATCTCCGACGGCTGATCTTGCCTAATAAAATTAGGCTTTGATATCCATGGCAATGGGAATATTACGCCAGACTAATACAATTAAGAAAACATGCTTAGAGAACAAGAAAGATCATAAGTTACCTCGGATCTGGACTCCATTTGCAGTCTGCTTTCAGTTCTAGGCCTCCTTCTGGTTTGTTAGATCATAGGATTCCTGATCTACTTTCCAGTAAGCTCAGTAGCATTGTTCGTACAAGATTTGGATGAGTTCAACTTTCTGCTTAACCTGTCAAATATTTTACTTTTTGGTGCGGACATTTAGCTATTTTCATCTGTTTGCTAATGTAGCTATAAATCAAAATCGTAGATATTACTTAGTGTCTGAGGTGGTTCACGACAAATCCGTAAAATCAAGACTGTTCCTCTTTTCAACTTTGATGCGCTTCAAATTTTTTAAATACTTACGGTAGTCACTTAAGGTACATAGGAACATTTGGCTGTCGAGGACTTAGGCGACCAGTCAGACTAGTTTTGGATTGTATTCAATCCTCAGTTACTTGTCTCGAGTCCTGCATAGTTCTAAATCGAGAGAATCTGGGACGGTGGAGAAAAAAAAGTGATCATTTATAGTTTGAGTGTTTTTGAACTAAAAGTTTTATTCACAGTAGCCGCGGTAAAGGTATCGTTTATTGGACTCACGCGGTAATCTTTCAGAGGAATACAATACCAGTTTATAGCAGGGATAATAGATGGGAAAGATGTTTTGTGAATTGAGACGTGGCCATGACTTTTAAGACCAACAATCTGAAGTCACTGAAGTCGCTATATTTTCCAAATGACGACGATGTTCAACGGCTTTTTAAGCTCGAACTTACACCATTTCTTATTTCTCTCTTAGTTACAGCAAAGATAAAATAACTTGACCATCACCCCAGCTGCAACGCTATAACCTTTTAACAGTTAAGATCTTCACCGGCAACAATTTAAATACCATAAGAATTTTTCGAGAAAATCATATTCAATAGGATGATTTTAAGTAAGACTCACAACTCATCTTTTCAAGGAAATGTATCCATTGATGATTGTTTAGTGATGTCAGAAATAAAATATGCAAGATATGTTAATGTTGTTGAAGCTTTATCGAGCACCACATGTTTCATTGGATAAGCATATTAAAGGGAATTATTAAATGATTAAACTGAAGTTTTGATAAATGTATAAATAAAAATCAATGCAAAAAAAAAGCCCGCGTAAGACGAAGTAAACTCACGAGAGTCATCAAGAGATTATCTTTTGGTGCATAATCATTAAACAGTTAAAAAAAAAATCTAGTGAAGTTTAAAGTGTAAGGATTCTATACTAACTTGTCAACCGAGATGATACGAAATGGAAGCCTTTAATTGATTGGACATCCTATGGTCCAAGAAACCAGAAGAAGGCCTGGAACTAGTTACTAAGGCACCATTGTCTTTTATCGCCGAAAAGGAAGTGGGGAAGGGAAGGGGAGGTTGGAGGAATCTGGTTGTGCCACAATAAAATTTATCGGGCTCTCAAGTGTTCTAATTATCTTACTTATTGGCAGTCAATTTTTATAGTCCCCCCAATATACTTTCTCTTAGCGAACACTGCTCCCCCTTTTGTTTCCCCTGAAAGCCACGTGATCCTCACAAAATCCTCCGACCCCACCCAGGGCGATGACTAAGAATTGGTTTCTGAGAGATCTGCTCTTGACTCACCAAATGGGCTGTTCACATCTGAAAGACGATTATTTCCAATGCAGAATTAAATTGTTTTGACAAAATATGATAAGCTCCAGCATGGATAAATGTGTTTTTAGTTTTTTGTTTTGTTTTGTTTTTTTACTATTTTAAACCCTTGGCATTTTTTTAACCGCCTATTTGATAAACAGATTTTGAAGGTGTAATAAGAAAACATCCAATGGATCATTACAAAAGAGAGAAAAGAAATATTGCTCCGAGCTCAACTGCAGGAACAGTAACTTTACAACAAATCCGCCAAGAAATAAATAACAAGTTCAATGAAGTTTGTAAATCCTCTGACAGTATATGCCAGGCAGGACCTCCGGGGCCGCCAGGAGCCCTTGGGTATCCTGGATATAAAGGAGAGAAAGGGGCCCCCGAAGAGGAAAGACCACCAGGCCCATCGGGGCCTATCGGGGTTCCAGGCGTGAATGGCAAAAGAGGACCTGTGGGACCTCAAGGAGTAAAGGGTGAAAAAGGCGATACAGGGTCCGTTGGAGCGATCGGGATGAAAGGTGAGACTGGACCGAAGGGTCATCAAGGACAGAAAGGATCTATTGGCTCAAAAGGGACCAAAGGCAGCCGAGGTTTGGTTGGCATTCAGGGACCAAAAGGAGAATGCGTCGTTCCACTGAAGATCAGTGTGCATCCTATATCTCAGGCAGTCTTTGTGAACGAGACAGCAATTTTTTTCTGTTGGGCCCAAGGGCAGACTATGTTCAGGATCACGTGGCGTAAGCTTGGAGGTTCTCTGTCTGATGCTACTGTAAAAGATGGTTTGCTTGGAATCAACAGGGTACAAAGGTCACATATTGGGTCGTACATGTGTTCAGCTAACACAGGTCTCGGAAGTCCGGAGGCTTTCAGCACTTTGCAAGTAAAAGGTAAGGATATAAGTCGCCAACTTTTCCGTTTTTTAGGATATTCTTTATTTAACACTAGTGTTGACAGTAATTTGTAAATCAAGTACACATTTTTCTCTCTCCACAGGCAGCCGGCGACCTTGAGTGTGTTTAGATAGCAATTTAATTCCTTTGATGCCGATCACTTTGGGGAAAATTATGCATACTTGATAAAATTATGCATACTTGATAAAATTATGCATACTTGATAAAATTATGCATACTTGATAAAATTATGCATACTTGATAAAATTAAAAGATTATGATAGGTTTGAGTTGTATGTCATATGCACTGCTATCATCAAAGCTAATTTTTTTTTCTACTACTTGATACCGATATTTTTGCCGACGGCTGCTATTGATCACATGATGTTGATAATCATATGTCAATTTTTTTGACGATTTCATTCTACCATCAGAGCCACCGCCATTTGTCAGGAAACTACCATCTTTCCTTATCGTAGATGAAGGCTCCGTATTACGGAACGTATGTCTGTTGCGCAAGAAACCTCATCGGATGAGCAGAAACGACAACAGAAGTGGTTGTTAAGGGGAAAGTGTTGGTTCATTGGATAAGTTGACTTTCTTTTAATTCACCTACCTAAAATTCACTGCATATTTATTTTGTCGCGCAAAAAACAGCCCCCATTTAGCAGAAACAACTGCGTCAGCAGTTTTGAGGAAGAAAGGTGTCGTATGTATTCAGTTTGATTTCCGATTATTCTAGCTACCTTACACTCTGGATATCAGCTCAAGAGGCAAAATCTCCTATGGCGGTAACATCAGTCAGTGGTAGATCTAGGGGAGGGGTATGGGAAGGGCACGCCCCCCTTCCCCAACCCCTTATTTTGGGTAAAAAATAAACGCAGAGGGAAGAAAAGCCGACAGGTGAACACATACAGTAAAAAAAAAAACGGCCTTTCCTTAGCTAAAGGTCCGGATCAGCCACTGCCAGTAACCTACAAACATTGATCTCAACTGTTCAGATCTAGAACTCCAACAAAGAGAAGTAGCTATTGCATAGTTAAGCGTTATTTTAAATAAAGATTTACAAGCGCACGCTTGTCTGTGACTCTCGTGATCTTTCCTATTTATGTAACATCTTGAGACTCAAAATAAGGTTTACAACACCAACCAACCAACAGAAAAACAAACAAGCAATCAACATGCCCTGGTTCCCTGCCCATAACAGAAGTAGCTAGTCGGCATCTCCGTTAAATAAATTAAAACTATTAAGCTTAATGAGGAAATAAAATCATTCGTAATCATTGCCTCGTTTTTCTTGGTCAGCAATTCATAACTGCTTTTTACTCATTTTCAGGGCATTTCTGTAAAGACATTTTCAAGAAATAGGTGCTGAAACGTTCCGGAAGCTATGAGCTTACAGCGAACAATTTGAGATATACTGTGAGTGTGATGACATCATTCCTCTTTTGGAATACATATGAATTTCTTCAGAACTTTTTTTTTTTCTGTGTTTGTGCTTGTGTTTGCTTTTCTTTGTGTCGCTTTTTGTTTCCTCTCCTTGCGAGAACTTTTTCTGGCGAAATGAGAAGTTAAAATATGGTCAGGATTTTTTTAACCTTAATGAAAAGAAGAAAGGTTAATGGACGCTAATTTAGCTTCACACACGACATCATAGATTACAGAATATATATTTTCTCACCGAGAACATTTTGTGAAAAATACCAGCAAGGAAGTAGCACTTTTTTAATGAGTCGCATCTGTTTGGTTTCCAGTCAAAAGTGCAATCGGGATGGCAACTAAAAAAATTGCCTATTTGAACTAAGGAAAGACTCTGAGCAAGAGAAAAATCTTTCCTTATCTGAAGAGGTGCCTTCCTACTTTTCCTCTCACCATCCCTCTCTCACCCCTCCCTCCCAGTGAGTGAAGTGTTACGATTAACTCCACAGCATCCCCGTGACTATTTCAATTCTAACTATTAGAATGGTTTTAAAGCTATCAGAGTACTTCAAATCTATTAAGAAATGACATCAATTTCCTAACCAGCTTATAACCAAATGATAACTATCCTCTTCTTGATTTTAATGTATTTGTAATGTATTGTTAGGTTTATTGTGATATCACGGCAAGTCTTAAAGGATGGACCCTTATAGCTCGATTCTCTAACAGCGATGGCAAGAATTAGATGCGTAACGATGGCAACTGGTGGTATGACCAACAAGCTGCTATTGGAAAAACAAACAACCCTTCAGTGAACAACGATATCGTCTTACCAGCCTTCAATTATTTTAAATAAGACTCATCTTTTCAGGAAAATGTGAAGTATTCATTGATGATTGATGATTAGTTAATGATGCCTAGGGTAAAATAGGAGACCAGTTAAATCCAAGTTGAAGGCAGAAACGTCGGAGCCTTAGGCAGACTCTATAATTTCTTGCAAAATCAGATGGTCATAGAAAATAATGGGGCTGTTATTTTTGTGTATTTCTCTAGATCAAGACGTTCTCTTAAACCAGTTAGCAAATATAAAGTTTCAATGTTAAAATTCAAGAAAGTAAGGTACTGAAGCTAGCAAAAAAACAAATGCTTGGTTCTAGCCAAAACTTTTCTTAATTTCTTCCATTTTTATCGCTCCGCGGTGGGAATAAATTAATTTCAATTTGAAGACTTGTAAGTTCAAAAGGTATTAAACCAATACGATATCCTTGCTTAAAAGAAAAATGATAATATATTCTTCAAATTTTGGGCCTTGCTTTCTCTTTTTTCTTTCTATCAGTTGTATGAGACACAGCGAAATCATGAAAGGCCAGAAGTTGCTCGTAGAATTGACGTGATCAAAATAGCAAATTTTATATCCCAAACAATAATTTACGTGTATCACCATCGGTCTTTATAGACTATGCTAGCATAATTTTTGGCATAGCTTGAGCAAACTGGCATGATTTCTGCCAAGTAGCAATGCTAGCATAATTCGCATATTTTGATAATTATCCGATCATTTTTGATGCTACAATTTGATCATTGTTCATCTCTACTCCCAAGCACTTGGTGACGTTATTCAATGTTTTAAGTTTTAGTTCAAGGGATAGCACTTGTAGTTCACTGTGAATCACTGAGCGGCGTCTGAAACGGTCTGAGCCCGGGTCTGACAAATTAACAAATTAACCCTTAATCTCGAAAAAACTAATTTCGTAATTTTTCGCCCTTACCAAAAACGCCTTCCTTTTCTTCCCACAATATACATTAACGATAGCCAAACAAATACATTAACTCACCTGGAATGTAAAGACCATGTGAAATATCTCGGTGTCCTAATCGATTATAAACTGTCATGGAAAAACCATATTGACTCTATAATATTGAAACTTAGCAAAACCATCGGATTACTGTCTAAGATAAGGCATTTTGTTTCTTTCCATACCCTTCTTAGTATATACAACTGCCTTGTTGTTCCTTATTTACGATACGGTTTAATTGCATGGGGACAAGCTGGCAAAACTGAATTAAATAAGCTTTTGATCCTCCAAAAATGTGCTCTCCGTTTCATATGTTTCACTGACAGGTATGATCACGCCATTCCTCTGTTCCTTTGTGCAAATAATTTACGTAGTCACTTTATGTATTATAAATTGCTAGCTGAGACAATACATGATGTAAATAATGATGTTATTCCTTCACAATTGAAGGATTTGTTCATCCCTACTGCAAAAATTCATTCATATAATACGCGATCTTCAGCCTCCAACAACTTTTACATTAGAAAATCAAAACTTGAAATTGAACGAAAATCGTTTTCAAGAATCGGTGCAAAACTGCGAAATGAGATACCAACTAAGCTCCGAACACTACCAAAATTCATCTTTAAAAGAAAAATTCGTACGATCTTGTTCAATATATTAGAATTAGAAGACTCCTACGAAGATTTAGAATCGATAATCCCTAAAGTTAGTAAATACTCTTAGTAGCTATCACCTTTCTCTCGCCCATCCTACCTTATCCATTTAATCTTATATATTCACTCACAACATAATGCGCTGTCAACTTGAATTAACCACATAGTTGTTTCCATAGACTTAATTTGTTTTCGCATTTACCATCTATTTATTCATCTGTAGTTTTAATTGTGTGTATTTTCCTCTTCTTTTACTGATTATCCTGGCCCGCCTCGATTAGCATTGCTATCTGCAGAGCCAGGGGAATAAGGATTTATTGTTATTGTTATTGTTAAATAAACGTGTTTTAAACGTCTGAGGTGCACCGGAACCGGAAGTCACATTGTAGGTCATGTTGATGTGCATGTTAACATGAACCACATGTTTATTTGAATTTCATTGTGGATTTGTTGCGTACTTTCTTGTAGACTAACGGCTTCTAATTAAAAAATGTATTTTTTGGACTTATTTGCAATTTTTTCAAAGGGCATAATTTTAAAAAAAGGGGCATCATTTGGCAAAAAAAAAGAGCATAATTTTTGCATAATTTCGCCAAAAAAAGCAATGCTACTAGCATATATGCTAATTTTACTAGCATAATCTATAAAGGCCTACCATCGAGGCCTTACACGAATTTATTCCGGAATAAAGGATCGTCTCTTTCGACACGATGACAAAGAAATCAACTAGCAACACAGAATTCGTCCATTTCATAGGTTTACGCGGAAAGTTAACAAATATTCGTCTATCAGATTACCATCTGGCTTCTCCCTTTATCCAACCTCGATAAGAACTGGCCAATCGTGTTGTCCTGTTTCAACGCTAATAAAACTTGCGTCACTTTGTTCGTGCCTAGTATGTTTAGAAATGGCGATCAAGGAAAGTTTCTCCCTCCTCCTCTTTCAAGGAATCGCCATTATTTTCGCGAGAGAAGAGTCGACGCTTTCTCGTTCAGCGGTATTCACCACACAGGAGAACAAGCGACTTGCTGGCCATGCTGTCAAACAGTTTCAATCTCCTAATCAAATATCATGCAGCCTTTCGTGCCTCAGAATCTCCTGGTGTACTTCTACAAACTTCGAGGAACCAACTGAGAAGGACGAGAAAGGAACTTGTGAACTGAACAAGCATGGGATTCTCGACGGAAATACTCAGTTTTATGATCAAGAAGGTTTTACTTTCTCTATGGTGCTCAAGGTAAGTTTTTCTATTGTTTTTCTCTTGGTTTTTTTTTTTTTTTTTCAATACGTAAAAACAGTTGTCATTTTCAGTTGTAAGAGAGCTTCACAATGACATGCATATTAGTTTGAGATTTTCGAGAGTTATTGAGTGTTTGCTCCTTATCTCTTAATTCTGTTAAGTTCGAGTACCCGCAAAACGACCGCAGCTGATTTGGAAGATTTCTACTCAGTAAGGTAAATATGCCTGTTAAACAACCATACATGTTTGTTATTTATAGGGATGTCTCAAGACAGGCTGTCGTAATGGCGGTTCTTGTTTGTTTCATGAGAAGAACCAAACATTTTCATGTTCCTGCATACATCCTTGGACTGGAGATGACTGTCGAATTATTGGTAATATTGCATTTTTTCTTTAATTAAACCTTCAGAACAGACCAAAGTAATAAGAGTGCTCAATGGAGCCGAACATGTAAATAACCGCTCCTAAAGCAAATTTCAGCTGGCTGGCACATCTAAGAATATGACAGAACTCTTTCACTCTCTGGAAAAAAAGTGAAATAACAACAGCTTTTGAAAAAACTTAATTCATAACGGAAATTGAAAGCGGAATCGGTTCCCCAGACAGACTCTTTTTTATCTCTTAAGTCATGATCCGAAAGTTCATTAGTAGGCCGTCGCCACTCAGTATGAAATGAATTAATTAACCTTTCTATATAGCGCAAATTAACATGACTGTGTAGATGATCAAATGCGCTTCACAATACTGTGCGGGGGACTTTACCAGACTGCCAGTGGCAATTTACAATCAATGCGAGGAAGTGGGTTTAATGAGGCAACTACATACCCGTTAAAACTTATTTCGTGCTTGATGTTCGCTTCACCAGTGTATCTAATGGTGACTACCTTATCGCTTCCGTGCATACTCTTTCTCTAACAATTAAAAAAAAAATCTATCCAAGAAAATTTTTTAATTGATTCGTGTTGAAAACTGTGCTAACTTACATAATTCGGCCGATGAAGACGCAAGATTCAAGCAGTCTGTAATCATAATCTAGCAAGAGAGATTGTAAATATTTGATTGCTCAAATACGTTACAGCCTCCCATTGTCGTTACGGGGATCTTTGTTAATTCTAGAACAAGATTACCAGAATTAAACTCAGTAAGTCGTTTCAACAGATCTGCTTGTTTTGTTTTGTTTGTTTTGTTTCTCACCCGCGCAAATTTCGGTGAGAGGAGGTATACTCGAATTTTATTTTTGAGAATTTAATTTTTATCCCATAGGAGAGGGGTTGTATATGTATAAGGGAGGGCTTTGTAATAGTTAATGGTTGACAAAATGCTAAACGCAAATCATGCTTTTCCAACCAAGAGTAAAATTCGTAGAGCGAGCGTATGCCGTCGTGTTGTGATATTTTGTAAAAAGGATGGGCATGCAGCCATTAAAAATGAAAACCGATCGGAAGGAAACTATTATTACACGTTTTTACACTGGTGACAAGGATTAATCGAACTCATGGCCGTATTGTTAAATACCGCTTTAATTCCGCCATTTGATCCTATGACGATCAAAATTCTCTCTCACTAATGGCAAAAGTGGTTCAAAAGCTTAAACATATTCTCCGACGCAGCTGGTGGCAAAAAGCGATAAAAAACGCTCATTGTTTCTCCTTACTGACCCCCAAGTTACCGCGGTATCTAATATTCAAGACACCTTATGCGCGTTATCCAATGCAGAAGCTGATTAAAAAACGGCCGCGGAATGTTATGTTACACTTATGCTGATGACTGCCAACTGCACACATCTGACGTAGACCCAGTAGCCTTGGAACAGTGGATCAATCATGATGTACAAATAGCAAACAAATGGTTCGAAGACAATGGGATGAAAGCCAACCCCGCTAAACACCAAGGGATGGTTCTTGGCAAAACCGATTACCCTTCCTCCTTCTCAACCACAAGATGCCTGGAACTTTTTGGAATAATTCTTGATAATGAACTCAATTTCAAGGAACGCATATCCTCTGTATGTAAAAAAATAAATAATCAGTTCAGTGTCTTCAAAAGATTTGGCAAACTTATTTCTACCGAAATTATGCTTCGCCTTTATAAAACGTTTATGTTACCCCATTTTCACTACTGTTCAATGATGTGGCACTTTTGTAATTCAGAGGACTCTGTTAAACTGGACACCTTAAATAGACGTATTTTAAGATTGTATTTAAGGACTGGGACTCGAACTATGATGATCTTTTAGACAAGGCAGGTGTGTGTGGATTAGCCAACAGGAGGATACAAAATATGATGATTTGTATATTCAACTGTCTCCATCTGATAAAGCTAAGATCTACTGCTTACTCTCTAAGGGGCACCAATATTTTATCGCTTCCTAAGCCGTTTACAACCACATATGGTCTAAATTCTTTTAGCTATTCATCTGTTAAGTACTAGAACTCCCTCTCTGACCACTTTAGAAAGACTGTAGATTATTGTGAATTTAAGCGCAAACTGTTAGTGCATGGTTTCTGTTAATATTACATTAATATTAAATTATATTATTATACTAATGACCATTATATTATTATATTATTATATTATGAAGTATTTTCTTATCTTTTTAGCCTTGTTCTTGCTGTAACTTTTAAAATTAGTAATTAGGATCGGAGATACTAGCTTGTAAGCTACACTGAAATCCGAGGATAAATAAAGCTTATGTATGTATGTATGTATGTATGTTGAATCATTGAATATTTCCCTCCACGAGAGAACACCCCATTCTGTCGGCTCAAATTTCGCCAAGAAAAAAAACACGAGGAAAGCGAGACCATCACACAATTCGTTACAATCTAGGAAAATAATACGTAACTATACTTTACGATATAATTTGGATATATCAACAAAGTTGAAATGGTAAATTGGCCACCGTAACGATTACAAAAGCTGACGTTTCGAGCGTTAGCCCTTCGTCGTTCGCTCCGACGAAGGGCTAACGCTCGAAACGTCAGCTTTTGTAATCGTTACGGTGGCCAATTTACCATTTCAACTTTGTTGATATATCCAAATTATTTCGTTACCCCCACCGACGCAGCCCCAAACAGTTTCTTTCGAAACTATCAGCCTTTATACTTTACGATAGGCCCATCTAGAAAGTCGTAGAATAAGATTAAGCTGTCCATGTATTGTTATTAAAAACAGAAAAGATAATCAATGTTCTTTTAATTTATTGATGTGGCTATACTCAGATGGGAATACTTTCGTCCAAAAAGCTTTAAAGTGCAAAGATTTAGAAATAGAAACGGCTCGAAATAGAGACATTAGAAAATAGGTTATTTCAGCATTAAAGGTGCTCTTAAGGAGACTGTATAATGAATCGAGAAGAAAATTCTTGGGTTCGAAAATTCTCGTAGAAGGCACAAAAAAGTGGCCTCAAAGCCATGATACTCGAATTAAATGATACTATACTTCATTGAGAAGGGTGAACTTAAATGCTGTTGTTGGATTTATCCCACAGTCGCCAACTCATGTGGTGAAGTTGCTAAAATAATAAATAACAAGCAGTTTCTGGATGGCGAATACTGGCTAAAAATTGGGGAAATGGAATTTCAGGTAAGCAATGAAAGTAAGAAAAGGGCAAAGCATGATTTGAATTTGTAACAGTATTGCAGGTGAACGCTAAGCCTTTAATCCAGCTTATGCTTGGCGATGCAAACAAATTAAAGCCTTGTTCTTTCTTTAATAGGTTTACTGCCACATGGCTGACAACAACCAAGACTGGACTCTTATCGCTCGATTCTCAAACAGCGATGGCAAGAATTGGATGCGTGATGATGGGAGGTGGTGGTATGACCAGCAAATTGCTATTGGAACAACAAACAACCCCTCTATGAACAATGATATGATTTCACCAACGTTTTGGTTAGCCAGTGGTAGAGAATTAAAGATTACGCGCAGTGACGACTCCACCCACACCCCTTTGTTACAGACCACAGGTAATTGTTTGAATGGCCAAACATTTCGATCTAAAATCACAAGTTACGGTGACTTTAGAAATGGCACAGGTTGGGCCATTGATCAGTGTCTTGGAAACTGTACGGTTCAATATGGAGGACTGTACAATTCAACAGATGGGTTTCAACAGGCTTATTGCAGTGGACTCATCCAAAGTGCCAACAAGATCGGCTTCTGGTGTGACTGGGGTAGTGGTGATGGATCAGTGATGATGATTGGTGGAGGAGGAGAGGGATGTGATCGTGCAGATCATGGGATTGGAATCACAGAAGCTGACGATGCCTCTTTTGATGACGAGGGATGCAGTGAACAAGACTTTGGTTATGGTGTTGGTCGTGGTAATCGCATTTCAATCAATCTGCTATCCCAGTCCTACTCGTTGAACCTATGGATCCGTTAAACACAGTGTTACGGTATTTTCCAAACCGACAGAAAAATACAACTCGTACTATCTCTACTATTTTATTGACTAACGTAATAACTACGGAGCGATATCAATAACCAGTACAATAACTATCCTCTTAACTTACTTACGGAGCGATATTAATACCAATAAAATAACTACCCTCGTAACTTGAAGCTCTCTATAAATATTATAACTTCAATCTCAGTGCACCACTTCACAACTCACGCGGTTCTCTTGAAACTCTTGTAACTTGTCGACGTCCACAATACTTTCTCCTACACAGCGTTCCACACGGCTGACTATTCCAACACTAACTCCTCTGGGCTCTTCGCAACAGCAGTACTAACTCACTAAAAGGGCCTCGCTTCAACTGATCGCGACTCCTTACATATCTTCTACAAAAGTTCCAGAATGTTCTAGAGATCTGTAATACTGCTATTTTTAGTAACATTACACTACTATTACGTCATAACGAAAATCTGCTGACTAACGTTTCTAGAAAGTTCTATCAAGACTTCTCGCTCAGTCAGCATGATTAAACGTTCTAGAAACTTCTTTATTCTATTTTTAGTAACTACGTTACGCCACGCTCTCTAAAGAAATATGGGCGCTCTCCATAACACACAACTAGAGCGTTACTTTTTAAACTTAGTTTAGACCTGAAGAACTTTGCAAAGGATGATGTTATTCATTTAATGTCGCACTGTGATCCAAATTAGAAGAACATTTTAAAATGGTCAGTAATAGCGCATCTTTTTCCTCTCACAGCAGAGATAAAATGACTTGACCATCACCCCAGCAACAACACTAAGATCCTTAAACATCTTCAGCTTCTCATTGTCATTAAATTAATTGCCATTAGGATTTTTCTGGGAAAATCAAATTCGATAGAATCAGTTTGAGTCAGACTCACAACTCATCGATCTTTCAAGGAAATGTGAAGTATTCATTGATGATTCTTTAGTAATATCAGATATAAAATGTGCAAGATGTGTTTAATGTTTTAACTGAATATTTCATCAAGAAATTTTTGAGACTTCATCAAGCCTTCCATAAATTCCGATCAAAAATCACAAGTTATGGCGACTTTAGATAAATAATAAAGAAATGGCTGATACATTTAATACTCACTTCTCAACAATTGCAGGCAAGCTGAGGAATTTGTTGCCTG
>NC_142523.1:15904982-15952482 GCF_964205215.1 Stylophora pistillata
AACTTTTTCGGTTCGCAAAAACTTTGAAAACCGGCCAAAACATCAAAGACGCCGTAGTGCTTGGTTGGGGCAGGCAGATTTCGGAAAACTCGGGCTAAACAATAGCTATCACAGCGGTAACTGTCATCGCTTGTCAGTAAACAGCAAACGACTCGACTGGTCGCGGAACTGACCAGGCATATGGCGCTCGAAGTAATCTTCGCTGACGTCGATTTCTCGCTCTCATCATAGCGGCAGTCAAAACAGTTAAACAGGCGTTAACCCATCTTTCATAGATCATACGAAAGACAAAAAAGTGCTTGGGATTTAACTGAATAAGAAGAATAAGCATCACCGTGATCTTTATTAACAATGCTTCAACGGGACGCATTTTTTTTAACGTTTGTTTTCCTTTTTCAGCTCACTGCTCTCTCCCCATAACACGTCGATAAACGTGTGTCTGGTTTATCAAAGTGTCATTACTAACATTTTTTCACCTAGTGCGATCCTGATAGTTAAAACCAAAAGTTTGCTTTCCGGTTGCGGTTTCAAATTTTCTGGGTTTTTTTTGCCGGCAAAGTTGAAAACTTTGCCCAAGTGCGACCCATACCTAAATTATTGTTTAGGTTGGTAAAGTTCATTTTAGGACAAATAGAACGAAAGATAAACCTAGTTCGGTGATTAAAACCTCTGCTTGCTACAATACTACTCTATTTTGCTGTTGATAAGTTTTCAACTTCCCTGCACTCTTACTAAATTTTCTTCAGTTGACTGTATGTAATATTCAAAATGAGTTACAGTCAAACTTACCAAATGAAATTTAGAGGGGTGTTTTTGTCGTTAATCACTGAAACCACACTGAGTATCTATAGAAACACTTGGTGCTTACTTTGTGTAAGAAGGAACCGCTCGAGATGACAATTGCCTCGAGTAGAGGTATGGATCTTAAATAATTTACAAGTATTTTTTAAGACGCTTAAAAATGAATCGTATTTTTTTCCTCTTCCTCACTATTTAATCTCTATTGATTATTTGACTAATTACAGAAATTACCTTGAAACTGGCATTTTCGTTTACCAATAAAATGAATTGCAGAGAAAAGATGTGAACTCTGCAACAGCATTGCGTATCGTTCCCCTCATAAGGATATCTGCTGCTCGTTCAAAACTATAGTAAGAGTACACTGTGACTTCGACAGACTTCTTGCCTGTTCAAGGCGGATTGAGAGCAATTCCGCTAGTCTCGGTTTTTCCGGGCCAAAAGACGAAGTTGACCTAGTTCTTAGCCGAGCAGCCATATTCTCTCCTCCTGCTGACATACATTCCATGACAATTTGTCCCTCGCTTGGTGCAAAGCTTGGTTTGGGGTGAACGAGAGGCTCTAGTTCGGAGGCGCAGAGTTCCTTCTGATATATCAAACCATGCTCAATGATATATCGCCATATGATGCATTGATTGGCTTTGAACTTCTATTAGAAGTAGTCATTCACTTCTTAAATTCAATATCTTAGAAGGAAGGATTTAAGGAGATAGGCACAACGTGGGTTTCAATTTCTTTTTTCTGATTAAATCTAGATGTCAATCTTTTCCCGATGGGCGTGAACATTCTGGTCTGACCAGACAACAGGCTTATGCAGGCTTATGTTAAATTTTGATTACGCATCAGCCACCGGCTTCGTAATATTTCGCCATATAATGCATTGATGGCTTTGGACCCGACCATATTTGAGGGGGATAGATCATCACTACTTGGCTACCTTCTTGGACAAGAATACTAAATAACTAACTAGTTGAGTTGATTTTTCAAAGCCACCGTTTCCAAAATGGAAGTATTTCATGTAGGTATACCGACTCGCACTCGAATCTGCTGTGTCAGCTGGTGCAAGGATTACTCGAAGCGTTTCTTGAGTTCCGAGATACGCAGAAATGGTTTTATTTCCAGATGTGAGCTTTTTTTGGACCGCTGCCGGGAAAAGGTGGGTGTGAAAAATGCCGGAACGTGCTACTTGGGTCGTAGTCTTACCACCGGCACGAGTAACTTAACAAGGCACAGTAGTCTCTGGAGAAGAAGTAGTATCAATATAAAGCTGTTGAACTTTGGCTTTTACAAACATTTCAGCGAAAGTTGTGGTTTTCCAGCTTTGACCCTTATAAAACTTCCTTTAAATAAACAAATATTCAAATACTAAACTTTTCTTTGTCGCACATCTGCAGTGATGTATGATGGGCTATGCCCTTTGCAGATCTTTTTTTGTCCTAAAATGAGCTTTATCCCCCGAAGTACCATGAAACATTCAATTATGATAAATTAAATTATGATCGGAGTTAGATAATTGTTTTCTCCTGTTTCGTAAATGTAACACACGACCTTTGTTCCTGTAGCCACGTGCTTCATAGTCCAATGTTTAATTTTTTCGTTTTATTTCAGTAGACCTCATTTTGAATTAATTAGCGTTATTCTGAACGCGAGAAACATGTTTCTGAACAAGCAACATTCCGCTTACATTTGGTACACGATTCGGTTGTAGATTTATAATTAAAGAAAGATCTCTTACGCGAAGTATTTCAACGAAACGGGAATAGAGAAACCCCGAGATACGCTTTGTAAACAATCGTTATCAGGATGTGTTGACTATATGCCAAGTTCTATTGCTATTGAGGGAGCAATGCAACAATTTTAGGACTGCAATCCCCTTTTGTGATACAGCAATAAGGACGGTAAGATGATATTATGTTAAAAAAGCTGTAGATTGGATGTAAAATGTGAAACAATTGAGTTTGTGTGTGAATGTGAACATTTTCGAACAACTGACGGCACCGTCAAATCAGCTCATTTTATCCAACTTTAAAATTTGATTAAATCGCACTGACACCTTTCCCCAACAAATCCTTTGGAGATCGAAAAGGACCACACTTCGCCTTCCAAAAGCCAGCTTTTCAGTCGATTATTTTGTATAGCACATAGTTAAATAACGGGCTACTTTTGACCTATTTTTAATCTTGTTAGAACAGGGTCGGTTAAATTAAATTAGATTGAGTAAATAAACGATCAAGAATTGCTCAAATTGCTGTCAAATTATGTATTGATGTTGTTTTTTCAAGATTTGGTAGTTTTTATCGGTTCGAGTGTCTTCAATTCGTGGCGAGACGCTCCGAGATTCGTCTGAAATTTTGAGCTTCAAAAGCGGCATTTGGTCGAACTTCAGTTATTATCGATTTTCTCGAAAATAAATCGATATTCAGCCAAACGAAGTATGCAGTGCTTTGTTTCACCGTAAGGCCTACCTAACTTGAGAATATGAGTCGAACCGATGTTTTGGCTGTTGCCACCAAATGTTTGACCGTTGGTAACATTCGCTCTTAAGTCTTTTTGGCATGAGTTCTGATCTATTGATAGTTTATTCTCGACTGTCATTCGGTCAATTTTCGTGAAATTTGGATATATAATGAACCTCAAATGGACAAAAGGATGGCCCGGATTTTCAATTTTTTCCTTATTTCTTGAGATATAGCCTCTACTTTGAAAACTTCGCTCAAAAGCGCTACTTTGAAGTTAAAAGGATATCTAAAAAATAACGAAGTGTTGAAATAAAAATTTCAGACACGTTTTTACAGATCAACATGTGTGGGTCACGTTCCGATGGCTTATACTATTTGCGAAACGAAACGAAACGAAACGAAATTGTACTATTTTGCGAAACGAAACGAAACGAAATTTTGCGAAATGGCGTTTTTTCGCCTTTATTTAGCAAATATGTCCTCTTCGTCCGGAACGAAATGTGTCCACTAATAAAATGATCAATATTTCTAAGAGTCTGGTCACCTCTCTTTTATTAACCATAATAGAACTCGTTACGCAAAGTAGTAATTTTGACAGAAGTACTATTTTGCGAAATGGCGTTTTTTCACCTTTATTTAGCAAATATGTCCTCTTCGTCCGAAACAAAACGTGTCCACTAATGAAATGGTCAATATTTCTAAGAGCCTGGTCACCTCTCATTTTATTGACCATAATAGAACTCGTTTCGCAAAGTATTAATTTTGCCAGAATTACTATTTTGCGAAATGGCGTTTTTTTCACATTTATTTAGCAAATATGTCCTCTTCGTCCGAAACAAAATGTGTCCACTAATAAAATGATCAATATTTCTCAGAGCTTGGTCACCTCTGACATTCCCGCAACAGGAAACAATTATACAACCAGGCTAGTAAAATCCCAAATCGCATTCTCTCAAGAAGCACAGGGCCACAAAAAGCAACAGATTTCACCAAATTAATTGCCAAGCTTTAAACTTCTGATTTTGCAAAAGATGTTTCATTTGATCTGCGCCATGGAAAAGACACCACAGCAAACACGATTGCAGCAAAAGAGTTGCATATTGAATGGTTAAAGACATTTTGTTCTGGAACCAATCCCAAATCGCAATGATTTCCCAAGTATTCTTTAATGAATTCTTGTGCCAGATGATGCTTTGTGACGGTTTGTTATTTTGCTCACCTCGATTTACATTGACCATACTACATAGGCTTGGGAAAGAAATTTTTGAGCGGAAATTGTTGTGGCCAAACAAAAAACCGTTAAACCAAGTCATATGGATCGGCTTGCCAGTCAGGCAAGTGGGTTGTTGGTCAACTATAAAATCGAGTTGCGGCAACCATGAATAGAACAGAACAAAATACAAGGAATACAGAGCAGAATAGAAAAGAGAATTATAGCAACAATAAAGAGTAAACTCCGAGCCAATAAAGAGCAATTGAGAACAAGAACAAGTAGTTGTCTTTCATTTTGTTTCGGGCGAAGAGGACATATTTGCTAAATGTAGGTGAAAAAACGCCATTTCGCAAAATAGTAATTCTGGCAAAATTACTACTTTGCGAAACGAGTTCTATTATGGTCAATAAAATGAGAGGTGACCAGGCTCTTAGAAATATTGATAATTTTATTAGTGGACACATTTTGTTTCGGACGAAGAGGACATATTTGCTAAATAAAGGTGAAAAAACGCCATTTCGCAAAATAGTACTTCTGGCAAAATTACTACTTTGCGAAACGAGTTCTATTATGGTCAATAAAATGAGAGGTGACCAGGCTCTTAGAAATATTGATAATTTTATTAGTGGAAACATTTTGTTCCGGACGAAGAGGACATATTTGCTAAATAAAGGTGAAAAAACGCCATTTCGCAAAATAGTAATTCTGTCAAAATTACTACTTTGCGAAACGAGTTCTATTATGGTCAATAAAATGAGAGGTGACCAGGCTCTTAGAAATGTTGATCATTTTATTAGTGGACACATTTTGTTTCGGACGGAGAGGACACATTTTCCAAATAAGGGCGAAAAGACGCCATTTCGCAAAATTTCGTTTCGTTTCGTTTCGCAAAATAGTACAATTTCGTTTCGTTTCGTTTCGTTTCGTTTCAAACAAACATATGTTGTAATATGTCTCCGCATGAAAGAATAAGCTCCAACTCTGTTCAATCATAAAATTAGATTAAATATCCGAAATCAGTGTTTATTGAGCTTGAAGAAAATGTTTATTTTTACAGGGATAGCGCGTATAATATCTCGGTTTGAATGAAAACGCTGACTTCCTTCTTTTATTTATAGTGGCCTTCAAAGTAACTTGCGCGCATTTAAGTTGATCAGCTAAGACGTAGATAAGACTGTTTTTCATTATTTCGAGTTACAAAAAATGAGGCAAGTTCTTTTAATTAAGTTCAACAAAATTTAGAACGCACAAAGGCTACGTGCGTTATGTATATTATTCCCTTCCTGTAATTACTGCTTGTTTCACTTCTATATTTAGCTACGAAAGCACCTGCCTTATTCCAACCTAATAAAGGCAAAAAAGTTTTAGAAAGTAACAGTTGCTTACCACTTTTAGCAGTTGGCTCTCTCTCTAGAGCTGAACATGTCATGCTGGACTTTGAACCTAATATCTCAGTTTGAATGAAAACGCTGATTAAAGTAATAATTTGGATATATCAACAAAGTTGAAATGGTAAATTGGCCACCGTAACAATTGGCCACCGTAGCTGATTAAAGTAACTTGCGCGCATTTACGTTAATCAGCCATGACGTAGATAAAATTATTTTTCATCATCTTGAGTTACAAAAAATGAGGCAAGTTCTATTAATTAAGTTAAAAGAAAGAACGGAGAACGCACTAGGGCTACGTGCGCTTTGTATATTATTCCCTTCCTGTAATTTCATTTTTGTATTTAGATACAAAAGCACCTGCCTCATTTCAACCAAATAAAGGTAAAACATTTTAGAAAACAACAATTGTTTTCAACTTTTAGCAGTTAACTATCTCTAGAGATAAAGATGTTATGTTGGATTTCGCACCCAAATGTTGGTTGAAAAAAAAAAACCATATATTGAAGAATCACTCTTTATCATGAACGTGACTTTATTTTTTATAACCGATTTATCCTGAGGCGTGCAGTAAATGATTTATAACGCTGATTCACTTTAAATGTCAATGCTTTGGGTCGCAGAAACAAATGTGTGCAGTAGTCTTCTTATAATTGTTAAATAAGGGCGCACAATCTTAATGTCAAGTCGCTAAACTAAAAACGTTAGTCTCAGTCGCTGCATATCACATAGGTGATATATTATAATTAGATGTGTTTTAAAAAGCGAGGCCTCTTTTTCACGGTACTTCCCTTCAGTTTTGCGTCTGTTCTTTTGGTAGGATGGCTTCATTGATGGGCTGTTGTGGAGGAAGGTGACGCAATTGTTATTATCTTATCGGTTACACCGTAAACTCAATATTTTTCAGTCCTGGTTCAGGCATTAACTTTCACCTACTTTTGAGTGCAATGAAGATCTTTTTTCCGAGGGCACAGGAGTACTGGAAAATAATTCTAGCCTGTATGTCTTAGGTAAAGTGTTCAAAATCGTTGCCAACGATAATCCGAGTTCTCTTAATCAATCAATCAATCAATCAATCAATCAATCAATCAATCCTTTATTTAAACACGTGACACCTAGGAGTACAGAAGTTCTCGTTAAAACGTGTAAGTGTATGTACAATTAGAAAGAAAACATAATTTCTGTAAGAATACAAATAATAAGTAGATCTATTAAATAACTAAAAACAGGATCGAAGATCATAGACAAGAGCTATCAACAAAAATTTACAATATTAACAATATTAACAATAACAATATTTACAATCACTACCGCTAAGCCATGTGGGCTTTAAGAGAACGCTTGAATGAAACAATATCTTGAGATTCTCTGAGTTTAGGATGTAGCGCATTCCAAAGTTTACTAGCTAAAAATGAAAATGGCCGATGTAAAAACTCAAGATTAAAAGGAGGTAAATCTAGCCTTGTACTGAGCCCATGTAAACTATACGGTACATTTCTAAAATTAAAAAATCACTCATATAAAGAGCCCCCATATTATACAAGCACTTATATAACATAACTAACGATTGGAATTGCCTACGATTCTCCAAGGACTTAATGTCGGCCAACTTGAGGTGGAGTCGTATGACACAGACTTCGAGAAGCATAATATAGTTCTTAATATAAAGTAATTAGTTGTCTCTATTTTAGTAGTCTCCACGTTACCTACTCCCAGTAAAAGGGGACTACAGTACTCAAGATGAGGGAGAGCATAGGCCTTGTATAAACTAACAAACACGTCCTTAGGAATAAACTTACGTATTCTCCGCAAAGCCGAAGCCTTTGCGCATCCCTTATTCAGCTGTTGCTTTATATGCGCTTTAAATGTTAATTTGCTATCTAGGACCACCCCTAGGAATTTGAACGTATCCTTTGTATGGACATTAGAATCATTAAGATGGAAATCATACTGGTATGAAGACGGGCCAATAGCGATAGCTTGCGTTTTGGCGGCATTAATCTGTAAAGAATTCATTGAGAACCATCTCGATAGAACGCTCAGATCAGAGTTAATTATACACAGCAAGACTGTTGGTGAGGCATCAGAGGCGTAATGAGTAGTGTCGTCGGCGTATAGCCTCAAGCACGTATTAGTAATAAAATCATTAAGATCATTAACATACAAATTAAATAAGAGTGGACCCAACAGGGACCCCTGTGGTACACCAGTTTTAACGGTTCTCCACGAAGAATATACACCATCAAGTTTGACTCTTTGTCTCCGTCCAATAAGGTAAGCGGTCATAATTTCCAGCGCATCATGGGTAAAACCATATGCCTTTAATTTAGCTAGGAGAAGCGGGTGACAAACAGAGTCAAAAGCTTTACTTAAGTCGATAGCCGATAGTCGATTAAGAGATATTTGATCCTTTTTAAGGAGAGCAACGATAAAGGTGACACTTGCTAAGCTGTCAATCCTCATGCATCGTCATTATTTCTCTCTTAGCCAGCGAGTCACTACAAGTTACGTGAAACAGATCCCGCATAAGACACACACTAACCTTCAAGATATTCATACTTGACAAAATCATTTTTTACGTTCAATTTCTTACTCTTGCGGCTAAGGTCGGGAAAACGAAAGCAAGATCGACACCATAGAAATTATAGCAAACCTATTAAAAGAATTGCACTAAGAAAGATACTATCTCCGCTACAGAGAAAACTGTCTTTAAAGATTGTTACATAACAATAAAATAAACAGAGAGTTTGGGGAAGAAAAGGCTTACCCAAGGTACCGCCACTAAGAAAGCTACGGTTCCTGGAACAGGTTATCTAACCACTAATTCAAAGTTGTCGTTAAGAAGAGGTTTCTTTTATACGCAAAGTGTAATGATACACAAATTACAGTGAAGCCTAGAAGCATTTACAAAAGGGTCTTTAAATGTGGGGTCACGTCGACGGTTGACGGTTAAAAATAAGCCCTTTTGACGGTTGACGGTAAAATTTTTAGGTTATTTCACGGTTAACGATTTTTTTCTTTTTTTGGAATGCCGGTTATAAAACGAATAAAACGCGAAAATTTGCATGTAATTTTTCATAATGACACGTTTCTTAAGGACTGTTAATTTCTAACACCTTTTATTAATAAATGACTAACGTTTTACGAAACCGGAAGTGTTTCCACACCCGAAGTCAGTTCAGTCGCTAACCAGTTTTACTCGCGACTAGAAGTTAAAGGACAAACATGAATGTATTTTTGTAAAATATCAAAACTTCTACCATTTTAACATGTCGTTTACACTCTGGCAAGTTCTTTACAGTTTCCTATAGAATTGCTTAACTCAAAAGCGAGGGATCAGATCAGATTTCGGTTGAATGGTGAAATATAGTAGCATACAACTCCGGCTCAAAATGATCTTTAGAATTCCCGAATCTTCAAGAACTTGTTTCCACGTACTAGTAATAATGGTTTCTTTCTAACACGTGCTTCTTATTGTGCGTAAGTGTTTTAGAATTCTGATAACATATTGGGCATGAGAAAAATACTAGAAACAAAAGTCGTCACAGATAAAGGAATGGCTTATATCAACGTTGAGGGTCACAAGTTTTCCTACCTCAACGTCACCAGTATTGGTTTGGATTATGTTATGGATGACAGTGATTGTGGATTTGCCTGTGTCAATATTCCATCATATTTCTCTTTTAACCTGGCCGCATTTCATGATATGAATGGCAAAGTTCTGTGCTAATTGCTTCCATCGGATATCTACAAGAACTCAGACAAGCTTATCCCTTATCAGAGTCACCATCATTATAGTATCGCAGTAAGTAGCAAAAAAAATTGTTCACTCTGTTTCAAAACTAAAGTTTCAAATGAAAAAGCAATGGAATTACACACGATTTCGTGCGTATGGAGTGGGGTTGATTGCAGAAATAAGGAGAGAGGTCATTTGAGCGTAAAACTCATCAAGGATTTTGGGTATTAGCGGCCGGGGAAGGTCAACTAAGGGATACCGACTCTATTTGTAAAGACGGCTCATACTAATATTTATTATGACTGTCCAGCTTATTCCACACCACCCGCGTTTGTTTCTCGTTGCTATATGTTTTCTTTAGTCTCCATGTATCAGTTGGCCTTGTGAGAACCATGGGAAATGCGCTCCACAATACGAGAAGAACAGTTACGTGTGTGTTTGCGCGAAAGGATACACTGGGAAACATTGTGAAACGGGTAAGACACAATTAAGTTCACATTTACAAGACTGCTTCAAACTTAACCGACGGTATAATTCTCTTCGTCAACAGGAGACTGCCCCAAATCTTAGTTGTTTACCGCTATCCTGCTGTCATCGTATATTTCCAAATTCTCCTGTTAATTTACCCAAAGGTTAATTTCATTTTTCCTTCAGATATTGACGAGTGCAGTACTTCCATTCGGCCTTGTGGCGTTAATGCAGACTGCCACAACACTAACGGCTCCTACAGCTGTTCCTGTAAAAGCGGATTTATTGGCAATGGAAAAACATGTACAGGTAAACCCTATTTGTTGTTAATCTGTTTGTCATAACAATGTGAAATGCGCTGCACAATACGAGAAAACGTAAAGTTACGTGTGCCTTTGCGAGAAAGAATACGCATGGGAACATTGTGTGACTGGTGAGACACAATTTAATGCACGTTTCATTAACTGCTTCAAACTTAGCTAGTAAGTAAGTGAGTTTATTTTAACAGGGTAGCCCATTCAGCAACGAGGCTGGTATCCGTAGGGGCCCTGGGTAATAAAGATATGTACAATTTAAAAATTTAAAATTAGGGTAAAAATTATAAAAACTCTGAACATTTAAAAGGGCTAAAATATAAAAATAGATAAAATGTTTATAGATTTCTAGAGGATAAAAATTACAAATAAAAATGTTTAATCATCAAACTTTTAAAATTACTCAAGGAGGGGGCACTCTTGATATAAGCGGGTAATGCGTTAAAATAAATTGTTCCTGCATACTTTAAAGTTCTCTTGGGGCAGGTCGTTTCTTCTTCGAGTCGCATGATTATGAAAAGCACTATTCCTTGCTAAAAACTGAGTAAGATATTTTGGAACCAAATTATTTAAGCACTTAAAAACTAAAATACATTTATGCAGTTTCCTTCTACAGGCTAAACTTAACCAGTTAAGCACGTGGAGAGTGTCTTTTGAAGTTTTCCTTCGAAGAATAATTCGAGCCGTACGGTTTTGTAAGCGCTGACGCTCTTTGCAACATCCGTTCTGAGATTTCACCCTAGGCGACATCGGCATAGTCAAATCGCGGCTGCCCGAATGAAGTATATACCTTTTTAGAGGCTTCCAGTATGAGACATGATTGTAAACGAGTCAGAAGCCCAAGCTGACTACTGACCTTGCTGCTCACATACTCGATGTGATCTTTCCAAGAAAGTGTTTCGTCCAATACCACACCCAAAAAGTTAAATTTTGCTACCCTTTCTTAGACCTTTCCGTGTAGGGAATACAAAAATTAGGCGATTTGGCAAGATTTTGTCGACTTACTCTGATTTAAGATAAGCTTGTTACTTTCCATCCATTCCGCTACTCGATTTAAATCATCCTGTACTACCTTATCTATCTCCAAAGTGCAAGGACTCGTAGAGTATACCACAGTGTCATCCGCATACATAGTACCAAAACAGTTTTTTGAGCACTGGGGCAGGTCATTTAGGTATAAACAAAAAGAAGAGGCCCTAGAATTGAGCCCTGCGGAACACTGAATTGGATAGCTTGGCTGGAGAACAAGTCCTTTCTAAAATGTACCCTTTGTGTTCGTGTCGTAAGATAAAAAGATAAAAAGTAGAAAAAAAAGAAGAGAGTTCTAACTATACACGAGTTTACACAAAGCAGTGGAAAGAGTGTGTAGTAGCTAAAGGAGCCAAGCTTTCGAGTTGGCTACTACGAGCATCCCGCTAGAAAGAAATTATAGGAGAGAGATTATCGCTCTTTAGCCGCTGTTTTATCAGAAATTGATTCGGGTCACGTTGATACAATGGAAGCGTAAGTTTTTGTTTGAACAGCTACGAACTATGTAGTAAAAAATCGACCGATAAACTTTTTCCCATGCGCAAGGTATATTGCGGCATCCTTGATGGTCTCGAAATTTCGAAATATTAGCTATGAAGCGCCAAGAAATAACTCGTCTAAGCCTTTTCAGGTTTGTTTAATTGTGTTAAGTGTACCTCTAACTATTTTTAATACAAAAGAGCGCTGAAACAGCTACCTCAAATCAGCACGAGATTGAAATTGTATGCTTGAGCATTAAATATCATCGTGAAAGGCTGAAGTAATTAAACACCTACATTGCTTAATTATTAGTTGTGATCTATAAGAACGAACCAGCAATGATAATCGGCTAAAAACTGAACCTTTTCTTCTGCGATGATGAGCAGTTACAAATGGGTCGCTTAAGGAGCGATACACAACTGAATTTATGTCTACAGTTGCTGCCGGAGTTCCCGTGATCTTGCCTTTCCCGACAAATCCTCCAAGGAGCTCGAGGAGAAAAGTGGCAGCTCAATAAGGTTTGGATTTTGCTCAAACAAAGCATGACTTGACCCAGGGGTTTCCTCATGTTTTTCATCGCTTATTCCATCGTTCCAAAGAGCAACAGTTCGGTTAAAAAACATTTCCATCGCGCTGACAACGACTTATCTCTCTTGAGAAGGTAAATTTTCAGACGTCGTAAGTTGTTTATTCAGTAAGTCTACAATTGAGTACGAAAACAGCTTCTACATACATAAATACAACTGATAAGACTTAAATGAGTAATTTCCTGGCGATTTATGGCTAATTTTGTAATATGTCGAGACCATCACGATGACGATTTCATAATAGACCTTACACAAAGAGAGAAGTTTATCGGTATATTTCATAACATATTTCATGGCAATTCCGACAAAAACTTACACCTACCTTGTATTAGAATTATATTAATCCATTTATGATAATACTGGGGCAAAAAACGGAGGTCAATGGTATGAGCTGTCACACAAGCAAATGTAAAGAACTCTGTATGACTAAAAAAGGTGTTATACCTAAATTCCCGCTTGTATGTCGCATAGAACAGCAGCATGACAGTTTCACTCTATTAGGTGTAACATTACAAAACGACTGTAAGTTATCATCTCATGTTAAGGGAAAGCTTTGGGAAGCTAACAAGCGTTTGTACAAGGATACACGCAGGTAGAGATAGGTCATCTGTTTAAGGCTATTGTTTTGGCAAAGATCACTTACGCACTTCCAGTATATGGAGCCAGCCAGGCAGATCTAAACACCATACAATGCTTCTTAAAAAAGGTTCAATAAACGACGTTACACTTCTGAGTTAATTAATATCGATGACCTTTTAGAGAAATGCGATCACAGGTTGATCACCAAAATTAAGAACAATGTTAACCATCCATTATATGCCCTTTTCTGCAAAGGCAAAGAGTCATCCAAGAAGTTAAGATCACAAACAAGCCAATTACCACGGATAAATACAGAACGTTTTAAGAATTGCTTTTTTAATAGAATAAGGTTTAAATACAACTTGGCTAAGTAACATTATATATCTTATGTTTTATTTGATTTTATATAATTATTGGAAATGATCTATATACCTTTACTCTCTGTAACGTTTGTTATGTATTTTAACGAGCGAAATAAAGATATTTCATTCATATCATTCATTCCAAAAAGTGATATCCGCTCTCAAACATCGTTTTCATGGACGTCGAAACTACCTTTCGCCGTACATCTCTTTCTCGCGGGCTGCAATGTTTCCCTTGTGGCGATCCCAGAAATCTTTGCGCAAAAGCAAGGATCCGATTACTGGAAACTCATTCATTAAAAAAAGCCTGAAATAACTTAGAAACGTGTGGTGACCCCTATTTTGTCTACAAACAACAGTTAATTTTTTATTCAATGCAAAACTGTTTTACCGGTATTTTTGATTTTGTAAGTGAGACTGATCTGTGTTAAACAAGTCATCAAGAAATCATTTCATAATAAAAATTTATTTGACCCAAATAATTTGGAGCTGTGATTAGGGACGGTGTTTGCTAATAGGGATCCTGAATTTTGCCCAACCAATGACTATGTAACCAAAATAAATCTCTAAGGGGCTATCCAAATTCACAAAGAAAACGGGGGGCTAACGCGCTATATTCTACGATAATAAGGTTTGAAATCTGAAAAAAGTTTTTTTAGACAGGTGAAGGAAAATAGAAATTTCTTTGTCACTCCATTTGAAATCGACTTTTTAAACAAAATCACTGGTATATGCAACAACAATCTTCAAACTAACAAGTAAGTTGATTATCAATGTCATTCCCAACATTGATAATCAACTCGGTCTTACCGCAGTCAAGAAGGCACTGAATGCCAGAGAAAATAAGCTTCCGTCTACTAATTGCATTCTAGAAGCGGTTTAACAAATGGTAAACACCACAGCGTACACTATTGAGTTATGGATGCACTTGGGAGGTTTGCTAAGCACTCAAGAAGCGTGAGAGTCGCGCGAGGCGATAGCCAGAGCGACTCTAGCTTCTTGAGTGCTTAGCAAACCTCCCAAGTGCATCAATAACTCAATAGTGTACGCTGTGGTGTTTACCGTTTGTTTTACAACATAACATTGATACATTGTAGCTAACGAGTTCCCTTTTATTTAACAAATCTTACGTGACCAGAAAAACAAGCGCGCGCGGAAACATAGTCTTTGCATTTGCTCACGTCAGCAGCGTACACCCATGGGCAAATGGGGGACGCTAAACTGACCAATCAGAGCGCGCGCTGAACTTTGGTTATGCTATAAAAAAATTTGTTTGAAGAGCAATCATTCGGTTTTTAAAGTAAACTTTTTTCTACAGGTTCATGGCACAGCCATGGCCCATGCGCACTAAGAACGCCTGCAGTTATGCAGATCTTGCCATGGGTGAAATAGATTTTCAGGCTAAGTTTTCTGGCCTTATAAAGCCGGCTTTGTGGTGGCGATACCGTGATGATGTTTTTGATCTTTGGCAACAAGGCCTTCCGGCACTACATGACTTTACTGAATTTATAGACTCTTTATACCCCCCTATAAAATTCGAATTAGTTTTTTCTGAACGAGAGCCCCATGTGCTAGATTTAATTCTGCATCTTATCGAGGGTTTGATTCGGACAGACGTTTATTCAAAGCCAACTGATAGGGGAACTGGCTAGATCAAACGCAGTTAAGGGAAGATACCGAGACTCTTGGATCACAAAAGCTTCTTCTTTAATGTATCATGCCCTGCTGCTACAACTTCTACAGTATCTTCTCTTGATTAACTCCAAAACTGTCCCACACTGTGGTAAGGACTGGAACACCATCACTTGAAAACCAGAAACGCTAATAACCTCATTGCCTTTTAAGAAATCAATTAAGATTTTTTCTTAACATTATATTTTTCTATTTCGGATATACCTTTGTCATATTTTACAATCTTTTATATATAATATTTGATATCCTCATTATTTATTTATTTAAATTTTTTGACATATGGTTAGGACCTCCCTGAAAATCATGTTTGTATGAGTGGACATCTTCATTAAAGATCACTCTAACTCTGCTGAACTCCAACTTCAACTAC
Organism: Stylophora pistillata; assembly: GCF_964205215.1. Lineage (NCBI taxonomy): Eukaryota > Metazoa > Cnidaria > Anthozoa > Scleractinia > Pocilloporidae > Stylophora > Stylophora pistillata. The sequence goes on from NC_142523.1 coordinate 15,920,458, forward strand.
TTTCGACCACAACTCCGACTTCAACTGATGACTATCAAGCAAAGGCTACGCGCTCATTTTCTCATTTGGTTGTTTTATTAACCTTAGGAGTCAGTGACACCACACCTGTGCTCTCTGTGAGATAGCGGCAAATATGACCGTGTGATAAACATCTAAAGCACCAAAGGCTTAAATCAATGATAACCTCCCTAATTAGAAAACATTCACAGATGTGCACCTTTCGCTGATGAAAGGCTTGAAGTCTTTTGGAAATAAAACAAATTAAATCAAGATAATCATAAAAACATCACATTCGAGAACACATCAACAATAACCACATGAATTTAATTCATAATGCATATCAACGATGTATGTTTCACAAATGTTTCACAATGCATATCAAACTTCTATTCCTTCTCAATATTTCACGTTTGATCAGAATAAGAAAATTACGTGGCCCAGTTACTTCTGATTACTTTCCCTGAGTTTATATGAAAGATTTATCAGTACCTGCTAAACTGAAAGGCTATCAGAGTTAAGCTGTTTACTCGTGACAGTGTGTGATTTCAAGTAGTTTCAGACTTTCTTACACGACGAGCTTTATACGACTTTGAATTTCTGGACCCCTACCGATTTTGCGCTATTGAATAGCGCAAAGTCAGGAAGGGGTCTAATTTTTCTTCACGTAACATCTCTGCGGGGCAAAAATTTAATGAAGGATTTTCACAAGAAAGGTGTTGAGAAGTGAGGTTCGGCACATGGCTATCTATCAACAGATTTAATTTGACACGTCAGTCTAGACAACATTATGAGGTAAGCATCGAGTGCGCTCCGTGGATCACAAAATGTAGAAAATGCATCTTCTCAACGTAAACAAAAATTACGAGACGCCCATATTGAAGTGTGCGTCAATTCCTTTATGTTGAGCCAAGCAGGAGCACTTTTAGTAAAGAAATCTTGGAGAAAAAGTAAGAATTATAAGTACGAACCTATGAGAGAATTATTAGCTAGTACGAACATAGTTCTCAAAGCCATTAATCAATCGATCGATGATACACCGCGCAATAGTTTCTGTTCTTATCAGAGTAGGAAAACAGTAACTTTGACTCTTAGCAGAGCGTTTCATTTCGTGGTTCCTGCTTCTACATTCAACAGTTACCTAAAGCCAGCTGAAAGATGCTACAAATTAACATGCGAGAGGGTCAATGTGGCGAAAAAAAGGTAATTTGAAATTTTTTCACCCAATAAAAAGGTTCAGCTATTCCTAAACTGGAAAAATATATATATTTTCTAAAACTGGCCTCTTGGCTGGATTGAGGTGCACTGCATTCTGAAGTATTAAGGATAAGGCTTCCATCTCTTATTTTTGTAAACATTATTCGCCATAGTTCCCAGACTAAAAATGTCACTAGCGACACTTAGTCCATGTTGTCCCCCTCTCAACGAGTTCTCCTTCATCGACGTGCTTCTGATTAAGGACCTCTGCCTCTGTATTTATTCGCCTGCGGCGATCTGCGATCCTAGCTTACCTCTTTTCTTTCTATCTTTTCGTCTTTGCTTTTGCTTCTTTATTCGCTCTTTGTGAATTAGCCTCTCCTGTTCGTCGCTTTCGTCTTCTTAAAGAAATCGACAACGCACAAATAACTCGAAGTCGAACGCAACGCAAAGTCGCTGAACACTCGGAAAGTGACTCCTCTTTATTCAGGTATTTCATACGTCAACTTAATTGGACAAAAATGCTGCTTTTGTGCTCTTTTTAAAGAGCATGTTATAACTTTAGAGATCGCTAAATTGCTGTGGAAACTTGACTGCGAAAGAGAATCACTATTTAGATCTGGGTAGTGACCTGGAAATAATGGTAAATCTCATTACCTACCGCCGGCTTGAATACACATATCCCTTGACGTAGCTTTCATATAATGAATCTCCGGTTTGAAACACACGCGTTTGAAACTCATGCCGGAATAGTTGGTTCTTCCGCTCCAAGAACGTGAATGGCTGGACGCGAAAACGGTGCTCACTAACTATGGCAGAAATCTACGTTACAAATTGCCAAATATGCGCGAAACACATGACAACAAGAAGGGCGTTAGAAAAGCATTACAACCAAAAGCATCCACAGGGTATCGTCTTTCCTAACTTGGGAAGTAAGCAGGCTCCAGTAGAGAAGCCACAACTTTTAACTGGAATGGGCATACTTCCAATGGCTGGCAGAAATCATGGAGTGTTTAAACTCTGCACATAACCCTAGAGTTCCTGGTAAGTACTAAAAAAAACAAACTTGGATCAAACACTTCAGACTATTCGTAATGTTCCCATTTATCTTTCTCCAAAGGGTTTTTTCTGCACAGTTCCACGTGTTATAAGAACTTAATTATTTCGTTGGGTCTTTGATCAATTTTGCTTCAGACAGCCGCTTTTTATCAGTGTAGCAAAGCAAGCAATGTTACAAGTTTGGCTTTGCTCGAACGAAGTGCATCAGTTTCAAGGCCGGGCTATATCGACAACGGCTCACATGCTCGCGCCCAGTATTGAAAATTAGAACAAAAAATGGCCAGTTGTCTTGATCCTCTATTCCGCATATTTTTACAAACTATAAGTGAACTAGAACCCCGAAACCAGTTATTTACAATGGTTGTAAGAGTAAGACTTGTGGCCCGCACTATGCCTTTCCATTTCATGTACTTTTTTTTACCAGGCAACGAACAACACTGGTGTGTGTTTTGAGACCAAAAGAAGATCAAATAGCGTAATTCAAATGGCGACTAAGGTTATATACGCCCAGGAGTATATAACCTTAGGGTTACAAGTCGTCCTGAGGCCATCTTGAAGCACTTCAGTGAGACGAGCGTTACTTTTAGTGTTTCTTAAAAATATTTTTATCATAATATCGTGAAATTTTAATGTATTTTGTACGGTTCTGTGGACTTGACTAATACTTTAAAATTCTCTCGCAGCAAAATGATGCCACTTCACCTTTACAAATGTAAGACTTGACTTTTTTTGGTCATTTACCCAGCAAAGTAGGAAGTGCTACACTTAGTGGAGATAAAGAGCGCAAACACCTGAAGCCACCCATATGAAAGGACAAATCTCTTCGTATGTCCTTTAAAACTTAAAACCTTGGTGACGTGGAGCGAGCTCTGTCTGACCAAGTTAAGGTAAAGTTGTGCTTGACAAAATCCTTCATTGGCTCCACAGAAATAACAAACGGTGTTGTTAATCTTTCGGGGCGTGGTGCCCTAGAAGCTGCAAAGAAAATGCAAAATTCCAAGAAAGCCTCTCTGCAGTCACAACTAGTCATAGATGTTGGAGAAGAAACGGAACTACTAGATAATGTGAATTCATATGGTATCCAATTTTTGAGAATTCAACAAATAGAATTATATGGCAAAAGCCCAATCTATAAAATATACGACAATGTAGCTAAGAGACAAATATATATGACTCTTTTGACAACATATCTTTTCTTTTCTTGCGTGCCTGCATGTTAATCTTCCTCAAAGCACTAAGAAATGTCACTCCAAGGTTTCCATCACAATAATACACCACCTAGATAGAAACAATATAGGCACTGAATAACATCAAAACCATTATTATAGACATTCATAGTTACTTGTATTGTACTACGTACAGGGGATAAACACATACATGTAGATGCCATCAAATGAGACATTCAGTTTTTATTGTGGCTTCTTGTTAAGACTGAAATATTTAAGACAACCACTCACAGTAATGATTCAAATACATGTAGTATGAAAAATACTTTTGGCCTCATTGTAGAATAGGTAACTACAATATTCCTTTGCTAGCTTTAAGTAGTTGAATAAAGACTGAATTGATCATGTTAAGTTCATTACAATTTCCACTTTTGTGTGCAAATGAGAACCACATGAAAAAATTACCATACAGTCATCACTAGATAGATAAGCCAAGCTCCTTTCCTGTTTCAGGCAAGCCAAGCAGTGATCTCAACATTTATTCACTAAAAAAATATGAAAACAAAGAACCAAAATTTTTCATGTGATCTAGCTTACCCTGTTAGTGCTTGGCAATCACCTGTAAAAATTAGACTTCCACAGAGTCCCAGCTCAAAATAGGTGAACCTTTTGTCTGCTCTAGAGAACTAAAGTTCCAAAATTATTGTCCTCTGGTTACAAATTAGGATATTATCAATCAAAATATAGACTTTTTTATGTGTAATTACATTACCATTTTAGTGCCCAAGAAACACCTGAGGATAAAATTCCCACAGAGTCACAGCTTGAAAAGCCGAGTTCCTCTGCTGTTTCAGGCAGGCCAAACAGTGATATCAACAGTTTTTCATGCTCGAAAAACTACTTTCAAAAATGGTTCAAGTAAAATTAATAACATTTTAGTGCCCTAGAAACACCTGAGGATAATTTTCCCACAGAAAAGCCAGGTTCCTCTGCTGTTTCAGGCAGGCCTAACAGTGATACCAACAGTCTTTTACTCGACACAAATTAAATTCAATAATGGCTCATGTGGAATTAATAACACTTTAGTGCCCAAGAAACACCTGAGGATAAATTTCCCACAGAGTCACAGCTTGAAAAGCCAGGTTCCTCTGCTGTTTCAGGCAGGCCAAACAGTGATACCAACAGTCTTTTACTTGACACAAATTAAATTTAATAATGGCTCATGTGGAATTAATAACACTTTAGTGCCCAAGAAACACCTGGGGATAAATTTCCCACAGAGTCACAGCCTGAAAAGCTAGTTTCCTCTGCTGTTTCAGGCAGGCCAAATGGTGATACCAACAATCTTTTACTTACTACAAACTAATTCCGACCTATAATTAGTTTGAAAGGGAAATTTTACCATTTTAGTGCCCAAGGAACACAGAGCTGCAGTTTGAAAAGCACAGTTCCTCTGCTGTTCCAGGCATGTCAAACACTTACCAAAGTTTCCAGTTCAAATATTTTGTTCCCAAAAAGCACCTGGAGATGTCATTTCTCACAGAGTCACAGCTTAAAAAAGCCAAGTTTCTCTGTTACTTCAGGAAGGCCAGACAGTAACTGAAATGGAAAAGGACAATTATTAACACTGACAGTGAATTATTTGAATGGTGCAAAAGTAGTAGCTACATGTAGTGGCCCATTCCATAGAAAAGGAAAAAAACTAAAAAAGAAGCCCATTTAATGATCTGAATCATTAACTGCTCTCTGTCAGCTGTTCAAGAGTTTACTTGCTCAAGTTATCTTTTGGATCAGACATAATTTCTTGATTAAGGTTTTGACTTCAAATAGTATCCACATGTATCCATCCAAAGAGGAAGGCTGTTAAGAATACAAAGGGGAATGGTATCTCAAATGCCAAAATTTGTAAAGGAAAAAAGTGGATATTCCAAGGGGTAGGTGGCTCACACCAAAAACCTTCTTAAGGGGATATGGAGATGCCTGTTTTCTAGAAACATTGACACTGCTTAGCCTCAAGTTTTGTTTGTTTAGTTTTCGTTTTTTTTTTTTTTTTTGGAAACAAATGTTCAAATTACCCTTAATGTATAACATAACAAACAGAGTTCAACACAAAGTCCATGCCCAGCTAGCACAAAATTTTATTCATTGACTTTTTCAAGAAGCATGTATAGTCAAATGTAACTAAGAAAAAAATAAAAGTAAAATGATAATTTACAAAAATTAATTTTAATAAAATATGACCTAAACCTGAAAAGGTTAATTAAAAGTAATTTGTTATGTAAAGCATAATCCAATCTGAAATGCAATTTTTAAAGTTAGCTTTGTAATGTTTGCCATCAACAGTGAAGCCTTCTTCTTTCAGAACTTTATTCTCCTCATTTAGCCAAACAATCAACTTCTTTGTGATAGCTAAATCAATTGGAACAATTCCAATTCTCTCCCTGCAGTACAAACAAACAGTGTTATCATTATCAGCAGCAGCATCATGCAGTACATGATAAAATAGATAACCCAAAAATTTTCCTTACCTGCAAGAGGTCTTCCAGCTCGTTTCGTGAATAAACGAGGTCCTATCGATTTATCCAACTTCAGCAGATCTTTAAGCGGTCGCTTTATATCTGAAAAAGAGACAGGCGCGACCACTGCGTCAGCTACTGTAGCAGCGTAGATAGTGGCGTCTCCAATCCAAGCGATCCAAGCTGTCTTGAGCTGCCGCGAAAATTCGATCTTCCAGCCATTTCCGAGTCAAACTTGTGAAAATTTAATAATTCCCTCACCAATCTAAATTGATCTGAAGTAACCACTAGCTATTCAACGAGATTTTTTCGTCGTAACGCTCTTCTAATTATTCTGAAGAGGGCTGAAACATTAAGTGTCCTTCTTTGGCGACGAACCAAACCACGGTGGGTCGACTTGTCCACCATTTCCATCGACCAGATCGCGGACGCATACTTCTGCAATGTCCTCAATCACTCCTCATGAACTCTCTTGATTTACAAAACCAGTCGTTTGATACAGTGTACCAAATTTTGCCTGGATCGAGCGACAGTCCGAAAATTCGGCGAAGAGGATATAGCTTCGCCGCCATATCTCGTTCGCGCCAATTTTTGTATTACGCGCGACGAAGCACTTTGTTACATATTAAGTGTAATTAGAGTCGACAACAAACCAGTTATGGATACATGATCTGGTTTTCATTTGTACAGCGCACTCAAAATATACTTAGCACCTTCATCCACCGCAAACTGTGCAGTCATGACAGATCCGTAATTTTGCTAATTCGATTTTCTTGACTACCCCGGAAATTAGAACCCATAGCCAGCTGTGAATTTCAAAGTCGCATAAAGCTCGTCATGCATTTAGCTCCGTCGCTTCCTGATTAAGATTCCCATTTTAGCAAGATGACAGACAGTTAACATTCAACGAAGTTCTGCAGGATATAAATAGGCACATACATAAGAAGATATTTTACAGCCAACACAAAGCATTCGCCCAAAGTAACCATCGGAGAATGGCGAAGTTTCTAATGCTCGCTGCTCTTTTATATTTTTTGTCCAAACCCGGAGTAAGTTCAATGGGAACAACTACCAGTCCTCAACAACAGAATCCTCAGGCTGACGCTGACAAAGAGCCATGTCAGGTAAACTTTGTGCTTTATTCTAGTAGTTCTCAAGTCTCGTGCATTGAGCGTGAATCAATTAATTCAATCTTATGCTCCTACGCTGAAACTATTATTCTTACGCATTTAATGTTTTTGATTAAAACTGTTTTGGTGAGGTAGCAAACTGCTGCATGCTTTAATTAAGTACCCGTAACATTCATTTTCCTTCTACATATAACGAACTCCTTGTTCCCTTTGTGCTCGCTTCGAACATTTTCAAACAGCTAGTGGGAAGTCTCGCTCAGTATAATGAAATGCACGTCTTAGCTACTAATTTATTTTTTTCATGAAAATTTTATAGGGAAGCATGGTCCCATATCCCCACCTCCAAGAAAGTAATGCATGCGGTGTCGCAATCGAAGGCTTTGGGGTCCAAAATCTCACTATTTGCCACCAAATCAACTTTAGAGCTCTTAAAAACTAACATATTTAAAAACTGAAAAAAGGCTTTTACCACTCATGTCTGCCAAGCCAAGTGCAAGACAAATCCTTTATCAATCATTAGTTTTAGAACATTTGTTGAAAGATATGATTTCATAAACATTTACATTTTTATCACAGTGACTTGGCTTGCCATTGAAAACTAAACAGGGGTCAATCTTCGTGGATTGATCGTCGATGGAAGGAAACAATACACAAAAGATCGTCGTGACAGTCATTTCACGACAGTCTGTGTGCCAAACCAGCCTTGATGTTCATTTAAACGTTTTATGGGCTTTTTTTCCTACGCTGTCTCTCGTTAACAAGCGTCGGATCGTGACAACGGATACCAAAAAATGTTTCAAACTTTTTTAAATTACATTTTTTATGTATACGCAAATGAATTAATTATATTTCGGTGAAGCCTCTTTCTTTAATTTTCATTACCCCAGTTTACCATACAACCTATTAGCTGAATAATTGTTCTGTGTATGGAGGATTTTACCCGCTATTGCCACTGTGCACTCCAGCTGCGCATAAGCCATGGTCGTGCATGTTCGGGTGGAAAAATTCGTCTCCCGCAATGATCACGTGAGAGGGACCAGCCGCGATGAAAGGGATGTTTAGCCCTATAACTTACGGGTCAAATTGGTTTAATCGTGCAGCCTAAGGTCAAAACTGAAAAGAAAATCTATTGGACAATTGGTTCCCATAGAAAAACAAGATGAAATGAGAAATGATATTTTACACATTAACTTCAATCAAACAACACTTTACGGACATACCATAGTGTAACCATGACATCTAATTTACCGGGCTGTGGAAACGCCAAATTGTCACTGGACCTTACTAAACGTAGTATAGTTCGGGTAACACTTTATAGCCATAATTCGCATCGCATCGAAGAATCGGAATGTCGTTGACTCGGAAACTTATTCCGTCGCTTTTAAGACTTTTGATATCCATTATTTTTCGAACAGAGTATTCGATATCATATTCGCTTTTCATTTTGAGCTCCAGAAGGTCTATCGAGGTCGGAAACGAACGGAAAATCCGACCTTAAAATTTTAAGTCGGCCGCATGTACTTCAGTTTAATCATTTGTTGTGATCGCATTAGTACTACTTAGCCTGGGGAGGTAGGGGAAAAGCCTCTCTCACACAAGGCAATCGCACTACGCGGTTGCCAATGTGTTTACTCACAGGGGAGGTGTTAGGACACCTTGAATAAAATGTGATGACAAATTAAAAAAAACCTGAAATAGCTTAGAAAACGTGTGATGACCCCTTTTTTTATGGCACCGAACAACAGTTTGACCTCTACAAACACACAGTTAATTTTCCATTCAGTGCAAAAACTGTTTTGCCAGAATTTATGATTGTGTAAGTGAGAGTGATCAGTATTAAGTATTAAGTATTTTATTTTATTCTATGATTTTATTTTATAAAATCCCCTGATGAGTGAGCAATCACGAAACAGGTTTATAGGGATGAAAGCGTAGTCTTTGTATTTTTCTAACTCAACACTCAATCTAGCACGTCGATACAGTTGCCTTTTTTTCTTTCCAGAAATCCATCTTTGCTCGGGGATTTTCAGGGATTCCAGGATCCAATGGCATACCAGGAATGCCGGGAATTCCTGGGTCCCCGGGGTTGCAAGGACAACAGGGAAAAGATGGAGCCAAGGGAGAGCCTGGTGTCAAGGGACCGAGAGGCATGAAAGGGACAAGAGGAGAAAAAGGAAATCAAGGGTCACGTGGTAAAAATGGTGCACCTGGAATGATGGGAATAAAAGGAGATAAAGGCAATGAAGGGTCACGTGGCAGCGGTGGACCGCCAGGAATGAAGGGTGTGAAAGGAGGACTGGGGCCTAAGGGAGAGAAAGGAGAAATTGCGAATGGTGCAGTGTCACAGACCAACTGGAAACAGTGTGTGTGGAAAAAAGAAGATGGCAGAGATAGTGGAAAGATCAAGGTATACAAACATCTAAAAAATACCATAAAAAAATTTAGGAGTTGGATTAAATAAACATTTTTATAATTTTGAAATGGAAATTAACAAAATTAATTTTTATTCAATTCTGCGCTTCATAGCAGCCAGGAAAAGTACAAGGTCATTCAATTCTTCCCTAATGTGTACCATTATTATAAAAGTTTTTTGCACTGATACTGTCTTCTTGCCATTTGTTCCAGGATTGCTTATTCAACAAGCTGCAGTCTGATACAGCCATTAAAGTCTCATTCCAGGGAAATATGGGAGTCTATGGCACTTCATATAAATGCAACCGGTGGTTCTTCAAGTTTAATGGAAATGAATGCAGTGGACCATTGACAATTGAGGCTGCTGTGTACAACGATTGGCCATCTGGTAATCCCAATCTGCTTCACCACAGATCATTTGAGGGATACTGTGAAAACATCCCACAAGGCAGGGTTACTGTGGAGTTATGGGTAGGAAAGTGTCCCAGTGGTCATACACAGGGTGATGCCGCCACTGGATGGGGATCAGTATCCCGAATAATGATCGAGGAAGTCTCTAGAGCCCAGTCCTAATTTCTCCTGTCGTTTTCAGACAAGGAACGGTGAAGACTATTCCATTTTGTTTTTTCCGTCATCCTAGCTCGATCTCAAGATTTTCTCCTATTATCGAGGTCCCAAAGTAAATAATATATTCTTTTATGTCGCTGAAAATGTTTTCTCTGAACATTTCCCCTACTTCTTGCGTGAATGAGATGACGTAATTTCGTTTTATTAACAGAGTTAACAAGGTTGCTGATCTCTTTTCAGTCGCGTGCTAGACTTCACCGAGATGGAGGGACTACTCGTAGTCTATAATTTACAAGTTTTCACCAAAGTGGAGGTGGTAGATGTTTAACGAGCAGTGAAGGGGTGGAGTAGATATCCACCCTAGAATTGAAAAGTTATTTTAGTATAGCACAAAAAGATGAATTTAACTCGTTTATTCCTGCAACGGTTACGATATTTTCGGGCGCAAATTTCGTGTGCGTTTCCAAGAGGTGAATATCAAAAAATAATCGGAACCTGAGTAGTCAATCAGAGCGCGCCCTAAACGCTAGTCTCGGTAAATACCAATAGCAATTATATTATTATCACCATTGTCATTAACATTACTATTATTGTCATTAATGTTATTATTAAAGAATTGTTTTAAATAAAAGTTAATCGTGCTCGAACATCCTGCAGGTACAAAGCTTGGTCATATTTCAGCCATTATTCATTGACCGACCGGCTAGATCAAGTGACATGTATTGGTGGTTCCGTTTACTGATAGGAACTTACCTCAAAGAATTTGTCAAACTTAACATAAAGTGTGCTATCAACCTCTTGGAGGCTAGATTTTGAACAGAAGCGCGAGGGCACTATGCTAAGTTTAGAAAGACGAGTTGACCATGGAATACATGTAACTTCTTGTATCAGCCAAATCTGTAGTTATTACTCGGCTAAATCCAACACTTTCGTAACGCTGAGAAATTCCCTAGATATTTCACGTAGAGAAAACTTCTCTAATTCCAAAGAAGGCCAAGGCCACAATGAAAATTAACAAAGAAATTAAAACTTGTCCTCTCTAATGAACACTAGCTAGCTAGGGTCAGATAAATCATGGCGGCAATTTTGGGCATAATGCAATGGTCAAAGTATCGAGCTTAACGCCGGGATGATGACTTAACTTCATTTACAGTTAACTGTAGCCTGAGAATGTCAATGGTAAGCCTGGTCTGCTTTTCTTGTTTCCACTCTAGAAATTTGATGCAGTAAAACGTTGTGTTCTGAACTCTGGTAGACCTTTATTGTTAGCAAGGGGGAGGGGATCAGCTTTAGAAACTCTCTACGATGGCCAATCAAATCAACTGATCAAACCAATTATCTTGCAATACCCCCTTACTGATACAGCCCCAGGTTTCTTCAGAAAACTACCCTCTTTCAACATCTAAGGACTTGCCCGCTTTTATCCTGCGCATGCCGGTTTTTCAAATTACAGCACTGTTATCTGTGATATTAACGCTGAAGGTGGTAAAACTTCAGTTATCTCCTCAATCAAACCGGTTATTCTTCCAGTGTTTATTAGATACTCAGCAAGCCAACTTATTAGGACCTTAGGAGGGAAACAAGCACGCCTGAACAAGCACGCCTGAACAAGCACGCTGAGTGCAAGGCACCACATAAGCGCTGGAGCAGGAAGGGACGATGGGGGCTGTAGCCCCCTCCCACTTAGAACAAAAATTTGGTGTTTTGATGCGAAAATATCGCTTAAATGCGAAAATATCGCTTACAATTTCCAAAGTATTTAGTCTCGTGATTTTTTTTCACAAATCCTTATATCAGGATCGTGCTTGTCAAAATAATATGTTGTAAAACATTTTTTGAACAGCTCCGCAGTTCAACTGCCAAAATTTCCGTTAAACTGGACAGCATATCTATAGGAAATTTGGGAGCGAAATCGAATGCGAAGCTGAAAGATTTTAGGATGTGCTATTTTAGAATCTGTCTTGAATACGTGAACACTATAATCGACTGCAGTTCAAAACAATGTTGGGACGCTAGTAAGAAAGTACCTTAAGCAAACTCGTCAAGCGGAAGGCGCGAAGAGCCTTGGATCACATAGATCAAAGATTTTTCTTTAATGTATCATACCTAGCTGCTGCAACGTCTGGTTTCTCTCGCTGATTAATTCAAACTCTAAAGTCTTACTCCAATTCAACTTCAACCCCTGACTTTTGACTTCATGATAACTCCAAATACAACTTATCACTATCAATCGAAAGCTAGACGCTTATATTCTCACTTGCTTGTGTTCTCTTAACTTTGAAGGTTGACACCACACCTGTGATTTTTGCGAGATAGTGGAATATATGACCGTGTGATAAACAATCTACCGCATCAGAGGCTTAAATCAGTGATAAACTCCACGGTCAAAAAACAATCACAGATGTTAACCTTACGTAGGAGAATATGAACAGTTCAAAGTTTCTTGCCTTACGCATATAACTAGGCGTTATTAATCAAGCTTGTTCGGTTAAGATGGCTGGAAATTAGCGGAGTTATTTTTCGCATTTCTTTGGACGGAGACAAAGTCGAGGTCCATAAAAACGCGAAAAAAGAACCCGGCCAATATCCAGCCATCTTGACCGAACATGCTTGGGTAATAAAGGATTTATCATATAGCAAAAATATTTCGCTTTATTGTTTACTTCGAGAGCCGAGAAAAGCTATAGGGCGCTTTGAAAATGAGTAGGAATGTGCCTGTGGCAGTGTGAAAGATACCCCCCTCCCCCACGTTGCTAAACGCCCTGCCACCTCTACACCAAGGCTTAGATGACAAAAGCTTCTTCTTTGATGTATCATGCCTGGCTACTGCAACGTCGACAGTATTTTCTCCCTAATTAACTCCAACTCTAACCTAACCTCAACTTTAACTACTTTAGACTACAACTAATCACTATTAACCGAAAGCTATGTGCTTATATCCTCCTTTAGTTGTTTTCTCAACCTTGGAAGTTGACACCACACCCGTGCTCTGTGATAGCGGCACATATGACCGTGCGATAAACAATCTGCAGCAGCGTAACCAGAAAACCTCCACAGATGTGAACTTTACAGTGGTAATTATGAAAACCAATCAAACTCTTTAATTATGCATAAGGTAAGTGAACCCATGTATGACGTGTTTATTCACTTCCAGGGTTACAGTTATCATTATCACCCTTTCCAGTAAACATTTTTATTTACATCGCAATCCAAGAATATTCCAGGTTAAACTTACACGTTCATATTTTGAACGAGTTTTTTTTAGCTCTTTGACGTAACGTGTCAAAATAAATGATTGATTGATTGATTGATTGATGATTGATTGATTGAACTAATTTAACATTTCACTCACACTACTTTCACTTTGTAAAACTGATTATAAAAGTTCATCGTTTGTAATACTCGTGCTATCTGTTTCGCTAGTGGATGAGCAAGGTCCATGTAGTTTAACCAGGTGCCCATTGGGCTCCTGGTTTAACACGCTGCTCTAAACTGGGTTCCTCAGTACTTAAACAGGGTATATGACCTTCGTCCAGTCCAGTTCTCGAATGAATTTTTCTTCAACACCTAAATTATATAACTTCGTGGCACAGGAAATTCTCAAAGAATGAACTGTTTTCGGTTTAATTTCTTAACAACCAACTTTTCTGTGTACTCCGTGAGCTTCTGTACTTCTAGCATTAAAACATTCGAGCAAAAAAAAAAACTTCCGAAGCTTTAAAAAACAAAACACACCACTCATCACACTGACTAGCTTTCGGATCAAGGTTCAAAATTATCCGAGCTTTTGAGATCATGGATCACAAATATGGATAACAATAGGAAAAATGTATATCATGGAATCTAAAACCTGAGTCAATATTTTTTTATCACGAAACCCGCGTATCTCCCTAAAACGGGACCGAAGCTCTGCGTGCCGTCGCGCTAGTTTGCTGACGAGAATGACGGGATATAAAAATAACTGCTAATGTGGTATAAATTGGCCACAATGGTGACGCTTTTATTTCACCCCACATCAAGAACATTGATATAATAAACATCACGCAAAGGTGGGGTTAAATATCGGCCACCGCCACAAGAATGTGGCAACCCCACCAAGACGACCGCAGTGCTTGGAGAGCAACGGTAACAAACCTAATAGAACAAACCTAATAGAACAGTAACGATGCGAGCCCATGACTGACCATCGTTACCTTCCACATGAAAACGATAAAGCTGTGTAAATGAGATGAGCGGAAGCGGGCACAGCCCGAGTAACATACTAATGATGAAAGCAGTCTGGAAAGCGTATCATTATCCAGACACAGACAACGTAACCGAATAAAATGTCTGTAGTCGTTAAGCAGTCGAGAATGAACCGACAGCCCAATCCTTGAGTCGATTCATCCAGGACGCAATCTAGTATTAAATGTCAGCTTGTCGAGCATGAAAGGATAAATTATTCTAAAAGGAAGAGGCGAACGAAAATTAGCAAACTAGGAATGGACAGCCGTACAATTGATAAATTACGCTAAGGCGAATGCACCGCAGGCAAGAACACGAAGAGCGTAGCAGCTCATGTCTGAACTACATCATGATTCATTCATCCCCAAATACGAAATTAGTTGGCATGTAAAGTGCCCGACCTGATGTAGAGCTTCAACGCGTCGGACTTCCAGCGACTAAGAGCCCGGATTTGAGCGTCGGAGAGGAGCGATTTGACCGGACAGAATGGAAGGGAATCTTCGCGTGCAATAATGATATCGTAGGGCCGGTTGTCTGTGTTATGTTTAAAGCGAGTGAGTGTGATCTTGACCCTGCAGATGGCGGCTGAACTCGCAAGAAAGCTGATGATGCAGTACTGGACAGCGCTACTAGAACAATCACGGCTTTTGGTCGCTAGCTCTCCGACGCGCAAAAACCCATAAAAGGCTAATAAAAACATAGTGGAAAACGTAGTGTGCTGAGAGGCCGAAGAGTTGGTATGGTGCAAGGAACGAACCAGTTGATGGAGAACAGATCGTGTAATGGGCAGCCAAATATCGGCCGACTTCGAGCGACTAATAGCCCTCAAAAGTTTTTGAATGACGAATGTTTTGGTAGGATCGTGTACACCGGCTACTTTGTGCACATAACTAATAGCGGAGAGATAAGACGTTACTGTGGCGGGTGCCAATTTTCGTGCGTTTAGATAGGAAATGAAAAGGGCCAGGGAAGTGCAATTCAAGGGGAGAGAGGGGAAAGCTGAATTGAAATAATGGCTGTAAAAATCGTTAAAGACTACCCACGCTCTCTGATACATTTTCCGGGTAGCGGACGATAGTGACGACTCAAGCAGAGCCCTCAAATTAGTGACCAACTCTCCGGCAGAAGGCTCTCGGGCACTTTCGTGGGAAATTCGTGCACTCCCGGACACAGTTCCTTGAATTTGTCGACGTTGACTGACAGCGGTGATTTCCCCTTGAATGGCCCCGCTGGAGGAACGCTCCCCATCACTTTTAACGGGAAGAATTGAAGGTGCTCTGGGGTCTTGTGGGTCTGTGCTGTGGGTCCCTCCGGTTCCCAACGCTTGTTGTATCGCCTGTGAAATGGTCGTCGTGATGGAGGTGGACAGAGCTCGCAGATCAACGGAGATCAAGTTCTGGTTGTGGTCATTGCTCCGGGTCTGAGTGGCAACAGCCACGTCTGGAGAAACCTCAGAAAGGTCGGAACCTCGCGTGCGTTTCGTTCGTCTTTGCGTGTTGGACTCATCAGAATGTGCACGCGTCGTCCTTTGCGTGTTGGACTGATCGGAATGTGTACGCTTCTTCCTTTGCGTGTTGGATTGATAGGAATGTGCGCGCTTCCTGGGTGGCATAGCTTATCAAGAAAATTTCTTTGATCAGAAACGAGAATACGGTAAAATAAAGATTAACATTGAATCGCAAAGGGGCAGCACTGGAAATAATGCACTTCGTAGCGACGGTTATGAACTTAAAAGTCACTGTGAAATAGCGCCAGACGTAATATCATGCTTAAGGTAAAGGCGGAATACTGAGTGCAAAGGACACACCCAGAAACTGAGCGGTCGGAAAGGATTGTACACTCTTGTGGTAACAGCCAATACCTAACTTTGGAGCCGGAGCCAGTAAAATAAGTATACGTGTGCAGCCAGAAGGTGTACATACGTTTCGTACGTAGTAACGACAGTATAATAAGTCGTGTAATCAATAAGTCGTGTAATCAAACAGCAAGCTTGCTCGGGACCGTACTGGAAGAATAGCGGCCCTCATTTTTTTTTGTACGGACCTCGCTGCGCTCGGTCCGTACTGTCAAGACCTCGGGCCAATATTCTCCCGGTACGGCCCTCGCGCTTGGTTAATAAGATATAGATATCAAGCCGGTCTCGGATCCGAAAGCCTCCTTCTTTTATGTATCAGGACTACAACATTTCCTCTCTGATTAATTCAACTCTGAATCTAAATCGTAAAACAACTTCTTTAGACTACAACTCCAGCTAAGACTACTGAATTGCTATCAACAAAAAGGTATTTACGTGCTTATATTCTCACCTGGTGGTGTTTTCTTACCTTCAAAGTTGACACTATACCTGTGCTCCACGCAAGATAGCGGCACATTTGACCTGTGATAAGCAATTTGAAGCATTTTGATAAAAGGCTTAAATCAACGATAACCTCCATAATTAGAACACATTTATTAATGTGAACCTAGCGCTGATAAAAATGTTTCAAGTCTTTTAAAAATAAACACTTAAAATAGTGATAATTATAGAAACATCACATTCAAGAATGGATCAACAAGAACCACAAAAATATTATTCTTAGTTTAATAAACTACTCAAAAGAAGTCTGCAATTTGTACCTTTAAAACACGTCAACAGATTTTGAAGATGAAAGTTTATCACACCGCCTCGTGATCAGCGTGCATCGAAAAGAAGGTGTTTGAAAAGTTTTGCGCTATTTCAGAATTGATTCAACGTACACGATTACCGTAATCGACCAAAGGACAGAGGATATTGAGATGTTAGGGGAAACTATTTGGAGTATCTCGCAAATACATCAATTAATTCGATGCTTCAACAACTCCCCGGGAATTTGAACTTTGGAAGATTGATTTGTTCAAATTCCCGACCCCCTTAGCAAAAATTATGTTCACATGCCGCACCCAATGTTTTTATAAGAGGAAAAATCAGCGACTACTACTCTCTACACATTGACCAAGCTTTAAAACCCAGACCTTGTAGACCAATTCTTATTAGCCATTCGCTTGCTAAAATGAACTGTTTACTTATCACCCCACCATATTTTATAAATCCGCTGGAAATACTTGATGCTTCTGGTTCAAATTCCCCACCCCAGCCAGGCAAGGTTCAGATTTCCCTTCCCGGGCATGGACGACGGTAAAATTCCATAAGTTTTCTGGGTAGGGGGATGTTGAAGCTATGTCGAAAACGTGAACAAGCTGTAGTATGCTTCCTTTTTAGGTCACGGTTTATTCACTTGAGTTAACGATTATGTTACAACGCTTTTCTTAAATCCTACTTACAGCTCCTCGCATATTTGAACAAAAAGACATTAATAACGTTGTATCACAGGCACATGGAACGAGGCCATACATGGGTGAAAACACGTGCCGCATACAGATTGTTTGATTACGTAATAGATAAACGAAATCCCCCATTATTTTGATTAGTTTAAAACTAATTATCTTCTCCTACAGTTTCCATCACTTGATCGGCGCGTAAGCGGAAGGTACCGAGAGTCTTGGATCACACAGGCTTCTTCCTTAATATATTATGCTTGCTACTACAACGTCTACGTAATTTTCTCTATGATTTACTCCAAATCTAACTCTTAAAACTCTAAAAACAACTTTTTTATACCAAAACTCAAGCTACTACATTATGGGATCATTCATTGGTCTGAACTGTGTCCAAAGAAACGAAGTTTTCATTAATTAGTCTTTAAAGAAAAGCGGCATTTGGGTTTCTTAAAACCGCAAAACCGTACAATAAACAATAAGGGAGGTGAGTTCTAAAGAGACTGTGGTGCTGCGTCGGTGGGGGTAACAAGGTAATTTGGTAATTAACTCTGTATCAACTAAGTTGAAATTGTAAATTGGCCATCGTAAAGATGGTGGCCAATTTACAATTTCAATTTAGCTGATATTACCAAATTATCGTACAATAAACATAAAATTGCCCAAAACCGCAAAAAAAAAAAAAAAAAAAATTATCGAAACTGAAAGCCGGATCCAAAGCCGTCGAAACGGATAAATTTTCACGTCTTATGATCAAAAACCCTGATCGATTCGATACAGTGGTGACAAGTGAGACACATATGTGGCTTCGCCGCCTAAAGGAGACAATAGCCACAAAAACATACGCACTTACATTCTCATTTGATTGTTTTCTTAACTTTGGAAGTTGACACCACATCTGTGTTGTGCGAGATAACGGTTCATAGGACCGTGTCAACACAATCTTTAGTTAGTTATAACCTCCGTAATCAGAAAAATCCCCATAGATATTGACTTTAATAAGTCTCATAGAAATAAAACACATGAAAAAATACATTCGAGAACAGATCAACGGGAACCACAAAAATACTCACTCTTGATTTAAACTACTCAACGCAAGTCTCCGATTTGTAGCGTTAAAACACATCAACAAGTTTAAAGATAAAAATCCATCACATTGCCTAGTGATCGGCTTGCATCAAACAAACAATACATGGACACCGTTATCGCCCAAAGGACAAAGGAATGTCAGGGTTGGGACTTGATTAGGGGGGGACTGGCTTGAGCAAACTCACTTTAGGGGGGCAGAAACTTGCTTGAGCAAACTCACTTAAAGGAAGATACCGAGACTCTTGGATCATAAAAGCTTCTTCTTTAATGTATCCGGCATGCCTTGCTGCTACAACTTCTACAGTATCTTCTCTTGATTAACTCCAAAACTGTCCCACACTGTGGAAAGGACTGGAACACCATCACTTGAAAACCAGAAACGCTGATAACCTCATTGCCTTTAAGAAATCAATTAAGATTTTTTCTTAACATTATATTTTTCTATTTCGCATATATCTTTGTCATATTTTACAATCTTTTATATATAATATTAGATATCCTTATTATTTATTTATATTTTTTGACATTTGGTTAGGACCTCCCTGAAAATCATGTTTGTATGCGTGGACATCCTCATTAAAGATCACTCTAACTCTGCTGAACTCCAACTTCAACTACTTTCGACCACAACTCCGGCTTCAACTGATGACTATCAAGCAAATGCTACGTGCCCATTTTCTCATTTGGTTGTTTTATTAACCTTAGGAGTCAGTGACACCACACCTGTGCTCTCTGTGAGATAGCGGCAAATATGACCGTGTGATAAACATCTAAAGCACCAAAGCCTTAAATCAATGATAACCTCCCTAATTAGAAAACATTCACAGATGTGCACCTTTCGCTGATAAAAGGCTTAAAGTCTTTTGGAAATAAAACAAGTCAAATAAAGATAATCATAAAAACATCACATTCGAAAACAGATCAACAATAACCACAAGAATTTAGTTTATAATGCATATCAACGTTGTATGTTTCACAAATGTTTCACAATGCATATCAAACTTCTATTCTTTCTCAATATGTCACGTTTGATCAGAATAAGAAAATTACGTGGCCCAGTTACTTCTGATTAATTTCCCTGAATTTATATGAAAGATTTATCAGTACGTGCTAAACTGAAAGGATATCAGAGTTAAGCTATTTACTCGTGACAGCGTGTGATTTCAAGTGGTTTCTGACTTTCTTATCACTTAGGTCCGTCGCTTCCTGATTAAGATTCCTATTTTAGCAAGGTAACCGACAGTTAACATTCAACGAAGTTCTGCAGGATATAAATAGGCACATACATAAGAAGATGTTTTACAGCCAACACAAAGCATTCGCGCAAAGTAACCATCGGACAATGGCGAAGTTTCTAATGCTCGCTGCTTTCTGAAAAATTTTATAGGGAAGCATGGTCCCATATCCCCACCTCTAAGAAAGTAATGCCTGCGGTGTCAGAATCGAAGGCTTTGAGGTCCAAAATCTTACTATCTCCCACCAAATCAACTTTAGAACTCTAAAAACTAACAAATTTAAAAACTGAAAAAAGACTTTTACCACTCATGTCTGCCAAGCCAAGTGCAAGACAAATCCTTTATCAATCATTAGTTTTACAACATTTGTTGAAAGATATGATTTCATAAACATTTACATTTTTATCACAGTGACTTGCCTTGCCATTGAAAACTAAACAGGGGTCAATCTTCGTAGATTGATCGTCGATGGAAGGAAACAATACAGAAAAGATCGTCTTGACAGTCATTTGACTACAGTCTGTGTGCAAAACTAGCCCTGATGTTCATTTAAACATTTCATGGGCTTTTTTTCCTACGCGTTCTCTCGTTCACGAGCGTCGGATCGTGACAGATACCAAAAAATGTTTCAAAGTTTTTTAAATTACATTTTTCATATATACGCACGTAAAGTAATATTTCTGTGAAACCTCTTTCTTTAATTTTCATTGCTCCTGTTTACCATATAACCTATTCGCTGAATAATTGTTCTGTGAATGGGGGATTTTGCCCGCTATTGCCACTGCGCACTCCAGCTGCGCATAAGCCATGGTCGTGCATGTTCGGGTGGAAAAACTCGTCTCCCGCAATGATCACGCGAGAGAGATCAGCCACGATGAAAGGGATGTTTAGCCGTATAACTTACGGGTAAATTGGTTTAATCGCGCTACCTATGGTCAAAACTGAAAAGAAAATCTACTGGAAAATTGGTTCCCATAGAAAAACAAGATGAAATGAGAAATTATATTTTACACATTAACTTCGATCAAACAGCATTTTACGGACATACCATAGCGTAACGATGATATTTAATTTACCGGGCTGTGGAAACGCCAAATTGTCATTGGGCCTTACTTAAAGTAGTATAGTTCGGGTTTCACTTTATAGCCATAATTCGCATCGCTTCAAAGAATCGGAATGTCGTTGACTCGGAAACTTATTCCGTCGCTTCTTAGACTTTGATATCTATTATTTTTCGAACAGAGTATTCGATAGCATATTCACTTTTCATTTTGAGCTCCAGAAGGTCTATCGAGGTCGGAAAGGAACGGAAAATCCGACCTTAAAATTTTGAAAGTTGGCCGCGTGGACTTCAGTTTAATCATTTGTTCTGATCGCATTAGTACTACTTAGCATGGGGAGGTAGGGGGAAAGCCTCTTTCACACAAGGCAATTGCACTACGCGGTTGCCAATGTATTTACTCACAGGGGAGGTGTTAGGACACCTTGAATTAAATGTGATGACAAATTTAAAAGAACCTGAAATAGCTTAGAAAACGTGATGACCCCTTTTTTTATAGCGCCGAACAACAATTAGACCTCTACAAACACACAGTTGATTTTCCATTCAGTGCAAAAACTGTTTTGCCAGAATTTATGATTGTGTAAGTGAGAGTGATCAGTGTTAAGTATTAAGTATTTTATTTTATTCTGTGATTTTATTTTATAAAATCCCCTTATGAGTGAGCGATCACAAAACAGGTTTGTAGGGATGAAAGCGTAGTCTTTGTATTTTTCTAACTCAACACTCAATCTAGCACGTCGATCCAATTACCTTTTTTTCTTTCCAGAAATCCATCTTTGCTCGGGGATTTTCAGGGATTCCAGGATCCAATGGCATACCAGGAATGCCGGGAATTCCTGGGTCCCTGGGGTTGCAAGGACAACAGGGAAAAGATGGAGCCAAGGGAGAGCCTGGTGTCAAGGGACCGAGAGGTATGACAGGGACAAGAGGAGAAAAAGGAAATGAAGGGTCAAGTGGTAAAAATGGTGCACCTGGAATGATGGGTATAAAAGGAAATAAAGGCAATGAAGGGTCACGTGGCAGCGGTGGACCGCCAGGAATGAAGGGTGTGAAAGGAGGACTGGGGCCTAAGGGAGAGAAAGGAGAAAGTGTGAATAGTGCAGTCTCACAGACCAACTGGAAACAGTGTGTGTGGAAAAATATGAATGATGACAGAGATAGTGGAAAGATCAAGGTATAGAAATATATAAAAAATACCATAAAAAAATTTGGGAGTTGGATTAAATAAACATTTTTAAAATTTTAAAATGGAAGTTAACAAAATTAATTTGTATTCAATTCTGTGCTTCATAGCAGGCAGAAAAAGTACAAAGTCATTGAATTCTTCCCTAATGTGTACCATTGTTATAAAAATTTTTTGCACTAATACTGTCTTCTTGTCATTTGATCCAGGATTGCTCATTCAACAAGCTGCAGTCTGATACAGCCATGAAAGTCTCATTCCAGGGAATTATGAGAGTCCGAGGCACTTCAGATAAATGCAACCAGTGGTTCTTCAAGTTTAATGGAAATGAATGCAGTGGACCAATGACAATTGAGGCTGTTGTACACAACTATTGGCCATCTGGTGATCCCAATCTGCATTATCACAGATCATTTGAGGGATGCTGTGAAAACATCCCACAAGGTAGGGTTACTGTGGGGTTATGGGTAGGAAAGTGTCCCAGTGGTACGACACAGGGTGATGCCTACACTGGATGGTCATCAGTATCCCGAATAATGATCGAGGAAGTCTCTAGAGCCCAGTCCTAACTACTCCTGTCGTTTTCATACAAGGAACGGTGAAGACTATTCCATTTTGTTTTTTCCGTCATCCTGGCTCTCAAGATTTTCTCCTATTATCGAAGTCCCGAAGTAAATAATATATTCCTTTATGTCGCTGAAAATGTTTTCTCTGAACATGTCCCCAACTTTTCGCGTGAATAAGATATAAGATAATTTCGTTTTATTAACAGAGTTAACAAGGTTGCTGATCTCTTTTCAGTCGCGTGATAGACTTCGCCGAGATGAAGGCACTACTCGTAGTCTATAATTTACAAGTTTTCAAAGTGGAGGTGGTAGATGTTTAACGAGCTGTGAAGGGGTGGAGTAAATATTCACCCTAGAATTGAAAAGTTATTTTAGTATAGCACAAAAAGATGAATTTAACTCGTTTATTCCTGTAACGGTTATGATATTTTCGGGCGCAAATTTCGTGTGCGTTTCCTAGAGGTTAATATCAAAACATAATCGGAACTTGAGTAGTCAATCAGGGCGCGCCCTAAAACGCTATCCAGTGTCTCGGTAAATACCAATAGCAATTATATTATTATCATCATTGTCATTAACAGCACTATTATTGTCATTAATGTTATTATCAAAGAATTCTTTTAAATACAAGTTGATCGTGCTCGAACATCCTGCAGGTACAAAGCTTGGTCATATTTCAGCCATTATTCATTGACCAGCCGGCTAGATCAAGTGACATGTATGGGTTGTTCCGTTTACTGATAGGAACTTACCTCAAAGAATTTGTCAACTTTACATAAAGTGTGCTGTCAACCTCTTGGAGGCTAGATTTTGAACAGAAGCGCGGGGTCACTATGCTAAGTTTAGAAAGACGATTTGCCATGGAATACATGTAACTTGTTGTTGTATCAGCCAAATCTTTAGTTATTACTCGGCTAAATCCAATAATGAGTAACGCTGAGAAATTCGCTAGATATTTCACGTAGAGAAAATTCTCTAATTCCAAAGAAGGCATAGGCCACAGTGAAAATTAAAAAAGAAATTAAAACTTGTCCTCTCTAACGAACACCAGCTACCTAGGGTCAGATAAATCATGGCGGCAATTTTGGGCATAATGCTATAGTCAAAGTATCGAGCATAACGCCGGGATGATGACTTAACTTCATTTACATTTAACTGTAGCCTGACAATGTCAATGGTAAGCCTGGCCTGCTTTTCTTGTTTCCACTCTAGAAATTTGATGCAGCAAAACGTTGTGTTCTGAACTCTGGTAGACCTTTATTGTAAGCAAGGGGGAGGGGATCAGCTTTAGAAACTCTCTACGGTGGCCAATCAAATCAAGTGATCAAACCAATTATCTTGCAATACCCCTTACTGATACAGCCCCAGGTTTCTTTTGAAAACTACCCTCTTTGAACATCTAAGGACTTGCCCGCTTTTATCCTGCGCATGCCAGTTTTTCAAATTACATCATTGTTATCTGTGATATTAACACTAAAGGTGGTAAAACTAATGCTATCACTTCAGTTATTTCCTCAATCAAACCGCCAAAACAGCATGAACTGGAACTCGCTTTTGGCTCTGGACGAAAGCGATCTGCGTAGGATTATAGAAGATTACTTTCGTCAAGGGTATGAAAATAGAGTTATTATCGACTTTTTTAAGGAGCAGCGTGGTATTGTTATCAGTTCGCTGCAAAACATGGTTTCGGAAAGGTAAACAAGCAAAGGATGGAACGAGTGTTGGCGGGAAACTAAGAACTATTACCCAGTCTTCCTTGGCGTTGCGTTCCAATTTTTTTTGTTTGCGTTTTCTTTTTTTTTTTTTTGTTTGCGTTGCATATTTTATTTGCTGCAGTATTTTTTGTTTGCGTTGCATTTTTTGTTTGCTGCGGTACTTTTTTTGAGCAATAGTGAAAATCAGACCTGAAAAAAATTTCAGGCCTGTACGGGATTCGAACCACTGACCTCTGCGATACTAGTGCAGCGCTCTACCAAGTGAGCTAACATAACCGCAGTTCATACATATGTTTCATATGTTTGTTGTTGTTTGATTTATCATCTACGGGTTTATGTCGAATTAATTTGATGGCCTGCTCCCAGTTGGCTTGTTAGCTCAATTGGTAGAGCGCTGCACTAGTATCGCAGAGGTCAGTGGTTCGAATCCCGTACAGGCCTGAAATTTTTTCCAGGTCTGATTTTCACTATTGCTCAAATAGTGCTTTACTGCGAAGGATCGTGCACATATACGTTTCATAACCGCAGTTCATACATATGTTTCATATGTTTGTTGTTGTTTGGTACTTTTTTTCTTTGCGTTTTTATTTTTTTATTTGCTGCAGTATATTTTTTAGTTGCTGCAGTATATTTTTTATTTGCTGCAGTATATTTTTTATTTGCTGCAGTCTATTTTTTGTTTGCATTGAGCCTTCTGGGCCCCCGTATATATATGACCTACGTCCAGTCCAGTTCTCGAATGACTTTTTCTTCAACACCTAAAGTATAAATTATATAACTTCGTGGCACAGGAAATTCTCAAAGAATGAACTGTTTTCGGTTTAATTTCTCAACAACCCACTTTTCTATGTATTTTGTGAGCTTCTGTACTTCTAGGATTAAAACGTTCGAGCAAAAAAAAAACTTCCGGAGCCTTAAAAAACAAAACACACCACTCATCACACTGACTAGCTTTCGGATCAAGGTTCAAAATTATCCGAACTTTTGAGATCATGGATCACAAATATAGATAACAAAAGGAAAAATGTATATCATGGAATCTAAAACCTGAGTCAATATTTTTTTCGATTGAAATGCATTCGCTTATCTTTTTTTTTAATAGAGATATATTTCATCCATCCTGTTTGTTCCTGTAAGTCCTTTGGATTTAGCGGTACATCTGGGATTTCCCGTTGATGAAAAGTAAATACAAAATTACTAAGGACCAGCAAGCACAGATAGCCCAAACTCAGCTGTAATCAACAAGAGCATTTTCTCTAGTCAAAACATCAGATGTGAAAAGGCAGTCTCATTAAGAAAAACATAACAACTTGATTTGAAGAAGGAGGCTTCGATCCAGAATACAGTGCATTAATACCGTAGGGGGAAACTAGCTTAAGCAAACTTGCTAAGCGGAAGGGACAGAGTCTTCAATCACAAGAGCTTCTCCCTTGATGTATCATGCCTTGTTGCTAGAACGTCTCCAGTATTTTCCCCCTGGTTAATTCCATCTCTAACTCCAAAATTAGACTATAACTCCACCTACAACTTATGTATATAAAAAAACGTTCCGTACTTTTGTTCTCATTTGCTTCTTTTCTTCACCTTGTAAGTGGACACCACATCTAACAAATAGCGGCACATATGACCGTGTGATAAACAATCTGAAACACTGAAAGTTAAAGTTACTGATAACCTCTACAATCTGAATAAACTCACAGATGTGAAACTTACGTTCATCAAAATGCTTCAAGTCTTCTGCAAATCTTTAAAACACTTAAAATAATGATGATCTGATAGAAATAACACATTCAAGAACAGATCACATGAGCCACAAAAAAGTCGTTCTTCATTTTATAGACTACACAACGCAAGTCTGCAATTTGTACCACCAAAACACATCGAATGCCTCGTGATAAGCGTGGACCAAACACACGGTTTTCAAAACGTTATGTGCTATTTTAGAATCGCTCCAATACATGAATACTGTAATCGATCAGAGTATAAAACAATGTTAGGACGCTAGGGGGAAACTACCTTAAGCAAACTCGTTGAGCGAAAGGCATGAAGAGTCTTGGATCACAAAGCACAAAGCTTTTCGTAATGTATCATGCTTACTGCTACATCGTCTAGTTTCTCTGATTCACTCAAACTCTACACTCCTACTCCAATTCAACCTCAACTACGTTTGACTTCATTCGACTACTGACAGCTCCAACTACAACTTATCACTATCAACCGGCAAAAGCTAGGTGCTTACATTTACACAGTTGGTTTTTTTTCCTTTACCTTGGAAGTTGACAACACACCTGTGCTCCATGCGAGATAGCGGCACATATGACCGCGTGATAAACAATCTGAAGCATTAAGAGCGTGTCCACGAGAAAACCGGACAGGGAGTGATAAACCCCGAATCACCGATTTGGCTCAAACTTGGCACAAATGCTTAGTATCATGAGTTAACAACTATGTGAAAATAATTGGTCAAAATATTTAATTCCCTTGGAGATATAGGGTCCCCCTGGGAAAACCCCCATTTTCTGCATTTTTTGCATAATTAATTAGCTAACTTTGCATTGCTGCTGACAAACTGAAAGTCCATCTGCAAATTCAATCAACTGGGTTGTATTCTATATCTATCAGACTTTAAGAAAATTGAATTGTTTTAACTTTTTCTTTTCCTTTCTTCCCTTACCTCTCGCTTAAGTAAAGACGACTTTTTCTGGTTTTGACAAAGTCCAAAAATTAGGGTATTTTAAATCTCAATATCTCCGATTATCAACCACTTCTGATATTTATTATCCAACTACACCTAGACGAGTACAAATAACGCCATAGACGAGTACAAATATCACGCGGTATTTGTACTCGTCTATTGTAGAGTACCGGTTAAACATGTTTTCTCCCATCGCGCAAGCGAAGAATTGGATTGTAGTTGCGAAAAAAAAAACAAATAGTGGACAATTTGAATCATATTTCCGACGGCGAAGAGTCAGAATGGTTGGCAAATATAGATCCAAGTTCATTAGATGAATCGAACGAAGAAAAACAGCTTGACGACCAGAAAATTTCTTCATGTAATGAAGAAAATAGAAACAGCAACACAACAAAGCGCCAATTCCGTTCCACTTCGCATACTTCTGTCACGCACTCCTTGTAAATTAATATCCGCGAAATTCATCCGCACTGAAATAACAGTTTGGCGTGTTGGATAATAAATAACTTATTAGACGTTTTGTTGTGTAGTATCACTGAGTATTTTTACTCGTTATTTGTATTTTGACGAGCCCTACTGCACAACTCGTAAAAATACTCAGCGATACTACACAACAAAACTTCTAATAAGATATATTTATTCTTGTATGGGCAGTGAAAGCCATCACTCAGACTTCCAAAATCGGTAATAAAATTTTTGGGAAATCTATTTCATAACCCGTGCGGACGTGAAATCCACATCTACCTCCCGCTTTTTAGTCTAATCCTCAAAATTCCGTACACCACATCTTTGTTTTACTAACTTAAAATAACTTGAAATTTACAAGAAATTTCCCAGAGAGTATCGTTTAAACATGAACGAGGAGAGAATCTTTGAATGGTGCAAGTTGAGCCCTTTTTGAGAACCTTTTTTGCAGCCATATTTAGATTATTCTGGAGGAAACGCAGCGGTTGACGATGAACATCAAGGGCGCATGTAGTCGAACTTTCTGACAAATAAATTTAGGAAGAAACTTGATAGTACATACATGTCTCTGTGGTGCCTCAGTTGCAACTCTTGGCTTGATATCATTTGTTAGATAAGTAGCTATTATGTCAACAATGTACCAGATTTGATTTGCTTCGTTGCCTTGTTGAAATATTAAACGCAGACAGAGCTTTCGGAAAGATCCATCAAAATGATTGTTCTTTTAAGGCGTGATGCTTATTGACTTATGTGATACTTATCGACTTATGTGTTGGGGGCAAATAGCTAATTTGATGCCCTAAAAGCTGATATTGATCAAAAGGACAATCCGCCGACAGAGCTGAATAACGTATACGCATGCGCTAGGTTTTGCCGCGGAAACACGGATTTTGAGTCGTTCGCATGGTCGATTTCTTATTCTGTTGCTTCGAGGCGTCGTTTTCGTTGCCGCTTTTCTTTTACAGAACAACCTCCAAAAACTTGGTACACCCCCTAAAAATTTTCAAAAATTAATTTTCTCCTTAAAACCTCTGGAAATAGGAAAATGCCTTCTACGAAAACAGAGTTCCTCGGTTTTAGAGGTCAGCCCTTATTATTTTCCGCTAATTTCGTTAAATTTAGACCTAGAACACATGAGCCCGCGTTGTTGCCCGCATACTAACTGACGTGAGCATTCATTATTCAGCTCTGTCCAATCCGCCATCTTTGATCAGATTGCGCCTGCAAATTTTATTCAGCGGTCAACTTTGACATTTATTTAGTATGTTGTGTTTCTAGTCTACAAAGTTTAAAATGTAACAAAGATATTCTTGCTTTTCACCCACGTGACCCACGTGGCTTGACCCACGTGGCTTGACCCACGTGGCTTGACCCACGTGGCTTGACCCACGTGGCTTGACCCACGTGGCTTGACCCACGTGACTTGACAACGGTTGCTATCCGCCATGTTGGTGTCCCTCGACAGTAAACAAATTGATCGAAAAGAGGAGCTAGTGTGAGGAAACGTATGAGAGTTAACTATGGTTTATGCATTGTGTGGGGATGTGGATCCAAAAGTGGCAAACATAAAGGTCTTAGATTCTTTCGGATACCCAAAATCATCACTAACCAAGGCGAAGAATACGAGGAACTGACTAGAAAGCGTATGGAAAAGTGGATCAGTGCAGTAAGTCGTGGCGACACTGCAGGGAAGAATATCCTCGAGACAGAAAGAGTCTGCGGTCGTCATTTTCACCAAGGACAGCCTTCGAAGGACTTCGATCAATTCAATCCAGACTGGGTACCTTCCCTAAATTTAGGAAAGAAAGAATATCGACGTCCAAAGGACTTTAAAGCTTCTGTAGAAAGATATGAGAGAGTTGAAAGGAGACGGAAGGCCGCCATTGAACAACAAGAGCAAGAAGCTACAAAGAAGAGAAAACTTTTAGAACAACGCAGTAATCGCATCTGTGATTTAGACTTTGAATCTGGGGCTAGTACATCAGAAACTACAGAGGAACAGCTAACTGATGGAATGGATACAGATAACTTTTGCGATGAGCAGGGAGCGAAGTGCGAAACTAAAGAGTTTGCACATTCCTCCACACAAACAGAGCCCGAAGTGGCACCAACTGCTGCCAGTGAAGGGACCCAAACTGAAGAGTT
The DNA here is from genome assembly GCF_964205215.1 of Stylophora pistillata. Lineage (NCBI taxonomy): Eukaryota > Metazoa > Cnidaria > Anthozoa > Scleractinia > Pocilloporidae > Stylophora > Stylophora pistillata. Next base: position 15,950,176 of record NC_142523.1, read on the forward strand.
TGAGTATTTATTTGAAAGACTTTGTGGCTATAAGGCACCCTGAAGAGATTTCTTCGATACCGACAACAAAGTGCGGTTTTATACGGGGCTGCCGTCCATCGAAGTGCTGATGAAAACATTTGAACATGTTGCACCTTCTGTGAACAGGAAAAGCCTTACTCTTGATAAATTTCAAGAGTTTGTAATTGTTCTGATGAAGCTACGGCTTCATGTCCCATTTCAAGACTTGGCCTACCGTTTTTCTATTTCTGTTAGTACAGCTTCAAGGATTTTTTCTTCCTGGATTCGAATTATGGATGCTAGGCTCTCCCCACTTGTGTACTGGCCAGAGAGGCACCAGCTGTGGCACACTATGCCTATGTGTTTCAGATATTCATTTGGAAACAAGGTGACAGTAGTCATTGACTGTTTTGAGGTGTTCATCGAATAGCCTTCTAATCTTCTTGCCAGAGCTCAAACATTTTCTTCGTATAAACATCACAATACCATCAAAATACTAATTGGTATCACACCTCAAGGGACAATTTGTTATGTGTCTAAGGCATGGGGAGGTCGCACATCAAACAAACATCTCACTGAGAACTGTGGTTTCTTGGAGAAGTTACTGCCTGGAGATTTAGTTATGGCCGACAGGGGTTTCACCATTTCTGAAAGTGTCAGTCCAAAGCATGCTAAGCTGGTGATCCCTGTCTTCACAAAGGGTTGAAACAGTTGGACCCTTGATGTTGAGGAGACCAGAGGCATCGCCAACGTACGTATCCATGTGGAGAGGGTAATAGGGCTGCTCCGCCGCAAATACACCATCCTAGAAGGCATACTTCCAACAGATTTTCTTTCCAGTAATCACCGTGGAACAGTAGACTTTCAAGTTCCTTTAATTGATCGAATTCTGAGGGTGTGTTTAGCACTTGTTAACTTATGCCCTCCTATAGTCCCATTTGACTAGGTATTTTACTTTCTAAGGATGGTTCAGAAATAGTGGAGCCGAATAGAATGTCTGTTGAACAACATGCATGTGTGATCCTAGTTTCCAGGAACCCAAGCCTAACTTTGTAATGAACTTCTTTCAGTTGAAATCTGTTTTTTTTTTGTTTTCCCTCTTTCTCTTGAAAATGTTCATTAGCTCTGTTATCAAAATGCCCCCCTCCCATGCACAAACGCATAGTAAAAAATTTAGGCATAATATAACTGGTTAAGTGTACCATTTAATAGCATAATGCAGTATAATGATTTGACAAAGTATCTTGGCTGAAAAGAATGCAATTGTTTTTCTTCACTAACCATCTTGGACACCTGTCTAAGCTTTAATTTAATTTTCTGGAGGGAAACTCCCATAACAATTAGAGGGGGTCTTAAAACAGAAATCAGCCCCTGAGAGATGGCAAAAAATAGGTGGGGCTAAGTGATTTTGCACCCCGAGAAATGTGAAATAAAAATTTAAGTTTTCCCTAAAAAAGGAAATATCTTGGATCTAGTAACTCTTGACAGCACTGTGAGTGAAACTATGAAGCTCTGTCAGTATCAATAAATCCCCTAGCTGAACCCCCCTCAGGAATACAAAAGAATTTGAACACCCTAAAGGCATAGCACTTGGGGGTAATTTATTGCCCAGTTTATGGATGGGACAAGCACCCCTGTCATGTTTAAGGAGACCCCCACAACTCCCCCTCCTCCCCCCCCCCCAAAAAAAAAAAAAAAAAAAAAAACTTGCATACTATCAAACAACTCATGCAAACAGAAAAAGAACTAATTTCCCAAGTGGTATGTCACTGGTAAATATTGGTATTTAATTATCTCAATGTCAGTTGGACCAGCACCAGATATCCCATTGTTCAAATTTGGTATTGATTCCATCTTTCCAATAAATAGGGCCATAATTTCATTAGACTATCCTGGTAAAAATTTAATTAATTCCCAATATTTACCCATATATACCACTGAAGCAAACACCTTTTTTCCCTGTGATATGAAGAATCTGAAATTCTATTGGGCCTATTTACCACAAAAGATATGGTCATCCAGCCCTTAGATCTATGATTAATTTGTTCCTTTGAATTCTTGCATCCTATAAATAAACAAGTATTGCTCTAGGTTTGTCACTGTTACTACCAAAATACTGAGAAATTGCTCATCTTCCCATTTCTCAGACATTCAGCCAAATGTGAACGCATTCTTGAGGGATCAAAGGTTACCTGCCTAGGGTCTCCACCATTAGCAAGAAAGCAGGCAAAGGCAATGGCAAAAATGCCACAGTCATTACCATTATTTTGCTGTTGAACTGGTGCATAATTGAGTGAATTCAAACGA
>NC_142523.1:16209982-16239982 GCF_964205215.1 Stylophora pistillata
ACGATCAGACTAAACCTTCACATGTTACCCCCGGGTTCAAACCATTTACTGCATCAATACTATTATTGGCACGAATGTTATTATCGAAGAAATGTTTTGAATAAACAGTTACGAAGGCAGTGCCTATCCTGAACATCAACTGTGTTCGTAATCAATTATTCTGCAGTTACAAAGCTTGCTATTTCAGCGATTATTCATTGATCGGCTGGATAGAACAAGTGACAGAAAATCTGTGGTTCCGTTTACTGACTAATAACAACTTGCCTTAAAGAATTTGTCAAACCTTCATGAAATAGACAGTGTGCAATTAACTACTTGGACGCTAGACTTTGAAGTAGAAGCGGACGGTCACTATGCTCATTTCGGAAACACGAGTTGACCATGGAATACATGTATCTTCTAACTGTATCAACCAAATCTTCAGTTGTTCAATACCTTTGTAGCACTGAGAAATGCTCTATATATTTCACGTAGAGAAAATTTCTCTCACGTAATTTCTAAGAAGGCTTAGGCTACAGTAAAAATTTACGAGGAAATGACAACCTGTCTCCTCTAAAGAGCACTATCTAGCCAAAGTCAGATAAATCATGCCGGTATAAAATAAACCTTACATATTTCCTTGAAATTAAGTCCTAAGACTCCCAAGATACCAACCCACAAAACCGTTTGGGGGAATTCCGTTTTACAAAATGGCCTCCGACGCAATGCGTATCGATAAAATTGTCATTATCAAACTTGCCAAATAAATCGCAAAGTAACCAGTAAGAATTTAAAAAAATCCCCACACAGTTTTAACACCAACTCTTCAGGATTGAAATGGTACATAAGCTTTATTTGTGCGGTAAGATTTGATATGCTATTAACTCGCTCAAAGAAACATCGTCCATTTCGGATTGACGCGCCCCATTCGGTTAACAAGAAGATCAATTTAAAACCAATGAGTTTTTGCCGAATAGTGCATTGATAACTTTTGCATTTATACGGGGGGTAGTCTCCTTCGCAGCCGTCTTTCGGGATGTCACGCAACGCTCCCCCGAAAGAAACGGCTGCTCACATTTGAACCACATTCCTTACCCATTGTGTTTCAAACAACCAATTAAGTCAGGGTACTGCAAGTGATGCAATTTTCGCGCAAAGTCTATGTGAGATTTCCTTTCAGCCGCATGGTATGGAGAGTGAAACGCCGTAAAAAGTTGTGGAGGAAATCTTAAAGTGTTTCATGTGTTCTTCGCCTTCAGCAGCCCAAGAAAGAGCATTTATATTCGGAAATAGTACCCATAACTTTGTGGAACTAATCAGATCTTCGTTGGACTTCGATATCAGCTGCTATGCGAGCAGCAAGTTGTTTATATGCAAAGCTGTGTGTTAGAAGCGGCTTCTGAAATTTCAACGAGCAACTGAAAAGGTTCTAGAGCTGAGGAGGGAAATTCTTGAATCTTTCCAAGGGAGGCCAAGAGCCAAGCGTGTGCATAATGCCGGAAATGAACGTCGGGGGCAAAGTAGAGCTGCTAGAATCCAAAATTTACCGGTGCTGTTAACGATCCGAGCAAAGGCCTCGAAAAGCGCGGCCGAAGGTGTTTGTATAAAATCTACCACTCGTCGCCAAATTTAGTATCTTGTAGGGAACTTATAGACCACACGGAATCCGCATTGCCACGCTACCTTCATTCTCTCGCACACTCGCCCTATATACATTACACCGCATTACCTACGTGCTTCATACTAATTAGATTACGTCACCACCGATAAAATTACACAAACACGAACACGATAGGAAGAGCTCAATTAGAGATTTTCCAGAGCCTGTGGGCAGGTTTACTAATGCATCTTGCTTCTGGACGACAAAGTTTTGAATCGCAAGCTTCTGGTAAGAATTAAAGCCTGCGATTTTGAAAGTTGACGATGCTTGAAGAAAAGCTTCATTAAGGGCCAACATCTTGATTTTGTAATCTCGGGAGATCGTGGAACGATAAAACGCGAAGTATTATTGGTCGAGTCATCTTTAGAAAATTTTGCGCGCGACAGTTCCAGAAAATGGAACTGTAGGTGTGTTTGGCTAAAATCGGGAAAGGAATGTAGTTCAAATGTGAGCAGCCGTTTCTTTCGGGGTAGCGTTGCGTGACATCTCGAAAGACGGCTGAGAAGGAGACTATACTCATTTGTATGTATGTATGTATGTATGTATGTAAATCTTTATTTAAACACGGAAAATCATCAGTTACATAATAAAAACTAAGATTCATCAACTGCTTTACATGATTGCCGTGTGGGAATCCTATATATCGACTACGTTAAGATTTCGCCTAAAATGGTTAATGGATGAAGCATTTTTTAAGTTTTTGGGCAATTTATTCCATAACATGGCCCCGCTGTAAGAGAAGCTTCGTTTCAAATAATTGTGTTTGGTTTGGACAAAGCCAGCCTTCCCTCAGAGTTTCTTATGTCGTACATAGAGTGACGCTGAGAGAAAAGACTTTGTAGATATTCGGGAGCAAGGTTGTTTATAATTTCATATATCATTAGGGCTTTTTGTTTCTCTCGTGGAAGAGATAGCCTCTCCCAATCGAGGGTGGAGAGAAGGTGGTTTAAGCTCGTATCAAAGGGTTATTTATTAATAATTCTGGCTGCTCGATTCTGTAATTTTTGGAGCTTATCGCTTAAGTAGCCACTTAAACAGTCCCAGACGGGGCTGCAGTAATCAAAATGAGGCATAATCAAAGCGTTATAAATTTGAATTGCAGTTTCTTTGGATATAAAGGGCCGTATACGTTTTAGGGCGCCTATAGCTGAAGAGCCTTTCTTGCAAATCTCTTCAACGTGGCTACCCCAAGAGAGTTGTGCATCTATAGTAAGACCCAAAGATTTGGTCTTGTCGACTCTCTTGATAATTTGGTCATCAATTCTGATTTCTAAGTCGTTACATTGGGCAGATAGTCTTTGTCTTGATCCAATAATCATTAACTCTGTTTTAGCAACATTTAGACTGAGCTTGTTAGCTTTCAGCCAACGGCTAATGTTATTCAATTCAAGGGTTAGAGCTAGCTCAAGCTCTGTTAATGTCTTAGCAGATATCGTAAGATTGGTGTCATCGGCAAACACTCTTGGTGCGGCGCCCTGCAGGGAGTTGGGAAGATCATTAATGTATATTAAAATTAGCAAAGGACCCAATATGCTACCTTGCGGCACGCTGCAACTGACGGTACGGGGAGATGATAGTTTGCCACCAACACTACATCTCTGAGTTCGGCCACTCAAGTACTACGAGAACCACTTAATAGCTGCCAGATCGACACCCAAGTATGACATCTTGCGCAAGATTATTTCATGATCAGTGGTGTCGAATGCTTTAGTAAGGTCAATAAAGACAACGCCGTTTAAGAGACCATTGTCGATATTTACCGACCAAGAATTTGTTGCCTCAAGCAAAGCCGTAAGCGTACTATGTGGAGAACGGAACCCCGATTGGCAACCCAATAGCAATTTGTTATCATCTAGATAACGAAAAAGTTGATTGTAAACAATTCTTTCAGAAACTTTGGAAATTATAGGGATAACAGATATTGGTCTATAGTTGTTAGGATCCGATTTAATACCTTTTTTGAAAAGAGGATTCACTTTGGCCGTTTTCCAATCATTTGGATATATCCCCGTGAGGATAGACTTAGAGAAGATTGAGGTAAGAGAGAGGGTGCGATGATATAAACAGCCATTTTCAAAAATTTACTCGGAATCATATCAAGACTAGTGGCTTTCTTTTCGTCAATTTTCGACAAAATGTTAGACACAATATCAACGCTCGGAATTTCTAAAGAAAACGAATGAGTAGAGTGTTCTAAAAAAGACTCAGGATCAATATCAACGACAGGAATATCCTGTGCTAATATTTGCGCAACGTTTGTAAAGTGATCGTTAATAGTTTCTGAAATGTCTATAGGATTACTTACTATTTTATCATTTACCTTAATCTCCAGAATATTCGTCGACTTACTACTTTCTTCATTACATTCTTTTTTCATTATGTTTTGCATTTGTACTTCTCTGCTGCGGCTTTTCAACTGACCAATCACGTGATTGTGGTTGATTGTTTTCCACTTCATTCTTTTCTTGCGTAATAATTGTTATTGCCAACTTTAAAGAAGCATTTTCTTGCTCCAATGACAGGACTCGGCTTTCAAGTAACAAACACTTTTCTTCCAAATCATTAATTGCATTGTCTTTATTAGATATAGTGGATAATAGCTTTTCACACTTCTTTTTGTAGTCGAAGAGCTCGACACCTAGGGCATTGGCATCTTGTTTTTGAATATTTTCCCTAAGCTTTGTATTTTATTGACCTTGTTTCTGAAGGATCAATGAATCGAGTTTTAATCCCTCAATATCGGCAGTGATTTCAGATTTTGATCGTATCTCAGGACCATTTGGCTGAATCTCAGTAACAGTCGACGTTTGAAAATTACACTGACCATTGTCGGTCTCTTGCAGTAGTGTAGGTCGTTGAATTGATTGTTCGGTAGATCTCAAAAAATTGGCATCTTGCGTATCAGTTGTCTCTCTAGATTTCTTGTGAACTAATTCAAACAGCTTATCCTTTAAAGCGGGACCATCGCAGCCCTGAAAGTTCAGAGTTCTTTGTTTCTTGCAGTACCAATTGATGATGATATTGTCGTTTAAACATTTAATTTGCTTTGTTTTCCCACCAGGCGTTAGCGACTTTCCTTGCAGTTTTAGAAAATTTTCCACGAATTTCTTTAGTGACTCCAAGTCATTCATCCATACCAACTTCCCGTCATTAAGATGAAGATATTCTAACTCACAAGGCTTTGGATTGAGCGAGGACGACTTGGTTTCTAAAGCATTAACGGCATCAGCATCGGAGCTACAGAAAGTCCGTCAGTCCGCCATGACAGCCATGACTACATGTATGGTGGTTAAGCTTCAAATAGCGCATAAAACATTTTTTTTTGTGAAGGACACCCGCGAAGGTCTATCGTATCCCTAAATTCTCGTTTGCTCAATTCAAACCACATGATCATATGGCTAAAGATAACATAATGAACATAGTACGCACTGTCTGTTAGGTCATTTCAGTTTCCAAGCGGATGTTTTATCAGGTTACAGAGCTCGCTTGTGACTAGCTATGTCACAAAAGCAAGAGAACGCATTTTCTGGGTTCTATGACGTGATAAAGCCACTTGGAATAATGGGAAGACACTCGTGTTCTCTAAACATTCCGCGTGGCCGTATTTGATTTTCGAGCAGTTTACAACTTTGTTATCATTTATCTTCAGCGCCTTCTTATCAAGATTCTTTTTAAAACATGGTAACTGACATCCTACATCTGTTGAAATTCCCTATGATATAAATACGCACCTACAGAAGGGGATATTTTACAGAGAAAACAAAGTTTTTACGTAAAGCAATCATTAAAGTGTGGCATCACTTCTTATGACGGCTGTCTTGGTGTCTTTCTTTCCAGGAGTAAGTTTAATGGGAACAACTACCAGTCCTCAACAACACAATGCTCAAGCTGGCGCTGACAAAAACCCATGTGAGGTACGCTTTATGTCTTAACGACGACTATTTACCAAACTAGAATTGCGATCGTCGTATGTTTACTTCATTAATTATATGAGTATTCATTTCCAAGCTAAGGGAAAAACAAATCCCTTATCAATAATAACTTTTTAAAGACAAAGTAGAATATTACTGTAAATATCTTCTTTCGGGGATGTCTACGCTACACTGTGAGATCATTTACTACTCCCAGCTGTCTCCTGAAGTTTACCAAGTAATTACTTCTCGAAGAAACTACTGTGTTACCTCAGCCGGTAAGTAAATATCAATGAATATCTAGTAAGTCGAGCCAATTACAAAATTTTCCTTGTTCTTTACAGATATCTATCTTCGCTCGAAGATTTTCTGGGATTCCTGGATCCAATGGCATACCAGGAATGCCTGGAATTCCTGGAACCCCGAGGTCGCGAGGACAACAAGGAAAAGATGGAGCCAAGGGAGAGCCTGGTGTCCAGGGACCGAGAGGCATGACAGGGACAAGAGAAGAAAAAGGAAATCAACGCTTGCGTGGAAAAAATGGAATGATAGGAATAAGAAGAGATAAAGCTGATCAAGGGTCACGTGGTGTCAGTGGACCGCCAAGAATGAAGATTGTAAAAGGAGAGGTGGGACCAAGGGGAGAGAAAGGAGAAAGTGTGAATGGTGCAGTGTCACAAGCCAACTGGAAACAGTGTACAAGTGTGTGTGGAAAAATATGAATAATGGTGCCAATAATGGAAAATCAAGATGAAGAAATATCGACAAGCATGCGATGAAACATAAATTGAGCATTCTACAACAACCATATCGGAAAAAGAGATTTTGTAAAACGCTACTGAACTTAAACTATTAATTGACTTTATTACAATTCTGCACTTCATAGGAGGCAGGACAAGTACAAGGTCATTTTAATTCCCTATCTTGCTATTGTTAAAAATAATTCTTTGAAGTAAGATTGTCTTCTTGTTATTGGTAAAAGGATTGCTCATTCAACAAGCTGCAGTCTGATACAGCCGTTAAAGTCTCATTCCAGGGTAATATGAGAGTCTGTGGCAGTACTCATTGTGGTTCTTCAAGTTTAATGGAAATGAATGCAGTGGACCAATGACAATTGAGGCTGTTGTGTACAAAGCTTGGTTATCTGGGAGTCTTAATCTGCTTCATCACAGATCATTTAATGGATACTGTGAAAACATTCCACAGGGCGTGGTTACTGTGGAACTATGGGTAGGGCAGTGCGCTGGTCGTTCCTTGGCTGATGCTTACTCTGGATGGGAATAATTATGATAGAGGAAGTGTCTAGAGCCCAGTCCTAATCAGCCCTGTTATTTTCTCTGAAAAATGCAGTAGGATATTCCATTTTCATTTAGCCATTATTTCAGCTTTCATAATTTTCTCATATTTCCCACATCCCCAATAAATCAAAGTTACTTTTTGTCACAAGCACTTTTCTCAAAAATAGGATTCTATTACTCCGATTTAAAACTTCTGCTCTATTAAACTTTTCTTTACATGTTTTAATTCATACTGTATAGTTATTTAGGATTGTTTGTTGATTTTTTTCCCTGAATGAGTTGAAGTTTGTTTCTGTAATAAAACAATAACAATAAACAATTAAACTTCTCGACTTGTGTTATTAAACATGATGACAGTATGAGCTTCTTTGCATTTTAGAAGCATTAGAGAGGTTGTCCCACTGTTTTCGTACCTCACTTCCACCTATAACCAAAAAGATACACACTAATATGCCTACTTGTTGTGTTTTCTGAACCATCTGTGCTCAGTGTAAGATAGAAGCACACATAACCATTTGAAAAACAATTTAAGCACTGGCCCCTTATATTCTAGAGATAACCTCTGTAATCAGAAAACACTCACAGATGTGAACCTTGCTATGATTAAAATGCTTAAAACACATAAAATAATGATAATCGTAGAAACATCAAATTTGACCAAAGATTAACAAGAACCACAAAAATATCATTCTCAACACAAATCTGTAGTTTGTAACATTAAAACACTTCATTGAGTTTAGAGATGAAATCATGACACCGCCTCATGATCGGCGTAGAGCAAACAAACGGTGTTTAGCACGTTTTTTATTAGTTAATAGGGACCTTAAGCAGTCAGAAAGGCAACGCCAAGGAAGGCTCCGATTAAAAAATGAATTTCTACTCTTAGTTAGAATTTCAAACATGGCTGCAGGAGCTTACTGTCTCATATAGCGCCACAGCTCAACTTCAGCATGACGTATAAAAGTAGCGTTTAGTTCCAAATGAAAATTAAAATAATTTGCCGTCGCGGTTTCGGTTTGCAGACGACGCAAATTTTGGTGATTTCACGTTGTTGTTTTGCATAGGACGGCTAAGAAATGTACAAAGTTTCAAAACGCACGTGCTCAGCTATTGTTCTGCCAATTAGATCTCTTTTTTTTCCACGTCCTCGTTGCCGTCGCCGTCGTGGTTCCTTAAGGTCCCTAACGATCGATCCAGAATACGTACATCCCCTTATTGACTGAAAGGTCAAAATATGTGAGATATCAGGGGGAAACTTGGTTGGGCAAATATGTTAAGCAGAAAATATCAAGACGGTCTCGGATCCGAAAGCCTCCTTCTTTTATGTATCAGGACTATAACATTTCCTCTCTGATTAATTCAACTCTGAATCTAAATCGTAAAACAACTTCTTTAGACTACAACTCCAGCTAAGACTACTGAATTGCTATCAACAAAAAGGTATTTACGTGCTTATATTCTCACCTGGTGGTGTTTTCTTAACTTTCAAAGTTGACACCATACCTGTGCGCTACGCAAGATAGCGGCACATTTGACCTGTGATAAACAATTTGAAGCATTTTAATAAAAGGATTAAATCAATGATAACCTCCATAATTAGAACACATTTATTAATGTGAACCTAATGCTGATAAAAAGGTTTCAATTCTTTTAAAAATAAACACTTAAAATAGTGATAATTATAGAGAAATCACATTCACGAATGGATCAACAGGAACCACAAAAATATTATTCTTAGTTTAATAAACTACTCAAAACAAGTCTGCAATTTGTACCATTAAAACACGTCAACAGATTTTGAACATGAAAGTTTATCACACCGTATCGTGATCAGCGTGCATCGAAAAGAAGGTGTGTGAAAAGTTTTGCGCTATTTCAGAATTGATTCACCATACACGATGACCGTAATCGACCAAAGGACAGAGGATATTGAGTTGTTAGGGGAAACTATTTGGAGTATCTCGCAAATACATCAATTAATTCGATGCTTCAATAACTCCCCGGGAATTTGAACTTTGGAAGATTGGTTTGTTCAAATTCCCGGCCCCCTTAGCAAAAATTGTGTTCACATGCCGCACCCAATGTTTTTATAAGAGGAAAAATCAGCGACTATTACTTTCTACACATTGACCAGGCTTTAAAACCTAGACCTTGTAGACCAATTCTTATTAGCCATTCGCTGGCTAAAATGAACTGTTTACTTATCACCCCACCATATTTTATAAATCCGCTGGAAATGCTTGAAGCTTCTGGTTCAAATTCCCCACCCCAGCCAGGCAAGGTTCAAATTCCCCTTCCCGGGCATGGACGACGGTAAATTCCATAAGTTTTCTGGGGAGGGGGATGTTGAAGCTATGTCGAAAACGTGAACAAGCTGTATTATGCTTCCTTTTTAGGTCACGGTTTATTCACTTGAGTTAACGATTATGTTAGAACGCTTTTCTTAAATCCTACTTACAGCTCCTCGCATGTTTGAACAAAAAGACATTAAACAACAACAAACATATGAAACATATGAGTGAACTGCGGTTATGAGACGTATATAAGAACGATCCTTCGCAGTAAAGCACTATTTGAGCAATAGTGGAAATCAGACCTGAAAAAAATTTCAGGCCTGTACGGGATTCGAACCACTGACCTCTGCGATACTAGTGCAGCGCTCTACCAATTGAGCTAACAAGCCAACTGGGAGCAGGCCATCAAATTAATTCGATATAAACCCGTAGATGATAAATCGAACAACAACAAACATATGAAACATATGAGTGAACTGCGGTTATGAGACGTATATAAGAACGATCCTTCGCAGTAAAGCACTATTTGAGCAATAGTGGAAATCAGACCTGAGAAAAAAAAGACATAAATAACGTTGTATCACAGGCACGTGGAACAAGGCCATACATGGGTGAAAACACGTGCCGCATACAGATTGTTTGATTACGTAATGGATAAACGAAATCCCCCATTATTTTGATTAGTTCAAAACTAATTATCTTCTCATACAGTTTCCATCACTTGATCGGCGCGTAAGCGGAAGGTACCGAGAGTCTTGGATCACACAGGCTTCTTCCTTAATATATTATGCTTGCTACTACAACGTCTACGTAATTTTCTCTATGATTTACTCCAAATCTAACTCTTAAAACTCTAAAAACAACTTTTTTATACCAAAACTCAAGCTACTACATTATGGGATCATTCATTGGTCTGAGCTGTGTCCAAAGAAACGAAGTTTTCATTAATTAGTCTCCAAAGAAAAGCGGCATTTGGGTTTCTTAAAACCGCAAAACCGTACAATAAACAATAAAGGAGGTGAGTTCTAAAGAGACTGTGGTGCTGCGTCGGTGGGGGTAACAAGGTAATTTGGTAATTAACTCTGTATCAAGTAAGTTGAAATTGTAAATTGGCCACCGTAAAGATGGTGGCCAATTTACAATTTCAATTTAGCTGATATTACCAAATTATCGTACAATAAACATAAAATTACCCAAAACCGCAAAAAAAAAACAAAAAAAAAACAAAAAAAAAATTATCGAAACTGAAAACCGGATGCAAAGTCGTCGAAACGGATAAATTTTCACGTCTTATGATCAAAAACCCTGATCGATTCGATACAGTGGTGACAAGTGAGACACATATGTGGCTTCGCCGCCTCAAGGAGACAATAGCCACAAAAACATACGCACTTATATTCTCATTTGGTTGTTTTCTTAACTTTGGAAGTTGACACCACAGCTGTGCTATGCGAGATAACGGTTCATAGGACCGTGTCAACACAATCTTTAGTTAGTTATAACCTCCGTAATCAGAAAAACCTCCATAGATATTAACCTTAATAAGTCTCAGAAATAAAACACATGAAAAAATACATTCGAGAACAGATCAACGGGAACCACAAAAATACTCACTCTTAATTTAAACTACTCAACGCAAGTCTCCGATTTGTAGCGTTAAAACACATCAACAAGTTTAAAGATGAAAATCCATCACATTGCCTAGTGATCGGCTTGCATCAAACAAACAATACATGGACACCATTATCGCCCAAAGGACAAAGGAATGTCAGGGCTGGGACTTAATTAGGGGGGGGGGACTGGCTTGAGCAAACTCACTTTAGGGGGGGAAAAATTGGCTTGAGCAAACTCACTTAAGGGAAGATATCGAGACTCTTGGATCATAAAGGCTTCTTCTTTAATGAATCCGGCATGCCTTGCTGCTACAACTTCTACAGTTTCTTCTCTTGATTAACTCCAAAACTGTCCCACACTGTGGAAAAGACTGGAACACCATCACTTGAAAACCAGAAACGCTGATAACCTCATTGCCTTTAAGAAATCAATTAAGATTTTTTCTTAACATTATATTTTTCTATTTCGCATATATCTTTGTCATATTTTACAATCTTTTATATATAATATTAGATATCCTCATTATTTATTTATATTTTTTGACATTTGGTTAGGACCTCCCTGGAAATCATGTTTGTATGAGTGGACATCCTCATTAAAGATCACTCTAACTCTGCTGAACTCCAACTTCAACTACTTTCGACCACAACTCCGACTTTAACTGATGACTATCAAGCAAAGGCTTCGCGCCCATTTTCTCATTTGGTTGTTTTATTAACCTTAGGAGTCAGTGACACCACACCTGTGCTCTCTGTGAGATAGCGGCAAATATGACCGTGTGATAAACATCTAAAACACCAAAGGCTTAAATCAGTGATAACCTCCCTAATTAGAAAACATTCACAGATGTGCACCTTTCGCTGATGGAAGGCTTAAAGTCTTTTGGAAATAAAACAAATTAAATCAAGATAATCATAAAAACATCACATTCGAGAACAGATCAACAATAACCACAAGAATTTAATTCATAATGCATCTCAAATGTATGTTTCACAAATGTTTCACAATGCATATCAAACTTCTATTCCTTCTCAATAAGTCACGTTTGATCAGAATAAGAAAATGACGTGGCCCAGTTACTTCTGGTTACTTTCCCTGAATTTATATGAAAGATTTATCAGTACATGCTAATCTGAAATGATATCAGAGTTGAGCTGTTTAATAATAATAAATTACATGGAAATTTCCATGTACCCGTTCAATTTTTTTTTTTTTTTTTACGTTTAAATGAGTATTACATGAATATTTTTATGCACCTGTTTTGATCAAGAATGTTCGATACTGTTTTGTGTACGCGAGTATTACATGTACATGGAAAATTCCATAGACCTGTTTTGGCCAAAAGTGTTTGAAAAAAATTTTTTTTATGCATAAATGGTTATTACATGGAAATTTGCTTGTACCCCTTTCAAATTTGTTTAACAATGATTGATACTGTTAAGTATACGTGAATGAGTATTACATGGAAATTTCCATGGCCTTTTTGTGTGGCACAATTGTATTGAAATCATAAATAATACTGACAAGTTTTCTTCTCTGAAAAAGAAATCGACATTTAAATGGTTTACTTAACCATTCGAGGGATATATGTGCCGCTGTTTGGGCGAGCTATCATAATATTAGGGTATCGTTCACCACTGATAACTGGGAAAGTAGACGCAAACATGCTCATTTTTTTGCTGTTTAGTAACAAGTTGAAAGAAACCAATTAAATTGTTTTGAAATTGACTGAAACATATATAAATTTGGATGGCCGATTGAGTCACTAAAATTGTTGATTGGGCCGTGAGTCTTAGTTCATGGACAGCCGCTCGGTGATGTTGGCGATTCTTTGCTATAACCTTAGTAAGTAGACCATGGTAAAGTTTAATTTTTTTCCAAATTTCTTACTTCAGAAAATCTGTACTTAAAAAATTACGTGTTTAATAATTTAATATTCATATTGCGCAAATTAACATGTTTGGCCTGCCTGAAACAGCAGAGGAACTCGGCTTTTCAAGCTGTGACTCTGGGAAATTTATCCTCAGGGGTTTCTTGGGCCCTAAAATGGCAATGTAATTACACATAAACAAGTCTATATTTTGATTGAAAATATCCTAATTTGTAACCAGATGACAATAATTTTGGAACTTTAGCTCCCTAGAGCAGACAAAAGGCTCCCCTATTTTAAGCTGGGACTCTGTGGAAGTTTAATTTTTACGGGTGATTTCCAGTCACTAACATGGTAAGACCACATGAAAAATTTGGGTTCTTTGTTTTCATATTTTTTTAGGGAATAAATGTTGAGATCACTACTTGGCTTGCCTGAAACAGGAAAGGAGCTTGGCTTATCTATCTAGTGATGACTGGAGATTCCTAGGCTTGGGAAATTATTCTTACTGTCCCGGTTTAAAAAAACACACTCCACACTCATTAATTCCATGTGCTCACAACACAACCTTTTTAATCTCGATCCAGTCCCCCACACGGGGTGGCGCCTGGCGCTTACAAAAAACAACAAACAAATGAAATCGCGTGTCCTATGACTGTATGGTAATTTTTCTCATGTGGTTCTCATCTGCACACAAAAGTGGAAATTATAATGTACTTTACGTGATCAATTCAGTCTTTATTCAACTACTTAAAGCAAGCATAGGAATATTGTTGTTACCTATTCTACAATGAGGCCAAAAGTCTTTTTCATACTACGTACATGTATTTGAACCATTACTGTGAGTGGTTGTCTTAAATATTTCAGTCTTAACAAGAAGCCACAATAAAAACTGAATGTCTCATTTGATGGCATCTACATGTACGTATTAATCCACTGTATGTAGTACAATACAAGTAACTATGAATGTCTATAATAGTGGTTTTGATGTTATTCAGTGCCTATATTGTTTCTATCTAGGTGGTGTATTATTGTGATGGAAACCTTGGAGTGACATTTCTTAGTGCTTTGAGAAAGATTAACAAGCAGGCAAGCAAGAAAAGAAAAGATATGTTACGTATGATGCACGATCCTCGCAGTAGATAGCGCTATTTAAGCAATAGCGAAAATCAGACCTGAAAAAAAACAAAAAATCAGGCCTGTACGGGACTCGAACCACTGACCTAGGTCAGTGGTTCGAGTCCCGTACAGGCCTGATTTTTTTTTTTTTTTTTTTTTTTTTCAGGTCTGATTTTCGCTATTGCTTAAATAGCGCTATCTACTGCGAGGATCGTGCATCATACGTATCTAATACCGCAGTTCAAAATATATGAACTTCATATATTTCATTGTAACCAAAAGATATGTTGTCAAAAAAAATCATATATATTTGTCTCCTAGTTACATTATCATATATTTTATAGATTGGGCTTTTCCCATATAATTCTATCTGTTGAATTTCCAAAAATTGGATACCATATGAATTCACATTATCTAGTAGTTCTTTCTTTTCCAACATCTATGACTAGTTGTCAGTAGAGAGGCTTTCTTGGAATTTTGCATTTTCTTTGCTTATAATTCTTACTTTTTCTCAAATTTTTCTTTACTAAAAGTGCTCCTGCTTGGCTCAACATAAAGGAAACGACGCACACTTCAATATGGACGTCTCGTAATTTTTGTTTACTTTGAGAAGATGCACTTTCTACATTTTGTGATGCGCAGAGCGCACTCGATACTTACCTCATAATGTTGTCTAGACTGACTTGTCAAATTAAATCTGTTGATAGATGGTCATGTGCTGAACGTCTCTTCTCAACACCTTTCTTGTGAAAATCCTTCATTAATTTTTTGCCCCGCAGAGATGCTACGTGAAGAAAAATTAGACCCCCTCCTGACTTTGCGCTATTCAATAGCGCAAAATCGGTAGGGGTCAAATAAATTCGAAGTCGTATAAAGCTCGTCGGGACAGACAGTTAACATTCAACGAAGTTCTGCAGGATATAAATAGGCACATACATAAGAAGATATTTTACAGCTAACACAAAACATTCGCGCAAAGTAACCATCGGAGAATGGCGAAGTTTCTAATGCTCGCTGCTTTTCTATATTTTTTGTCCAAACCAGGAGTAAGTTCAATGGGAACAACTACCAGTCCTCAACAACAGAATCCTCAGGCTGACGCTGACAAAGAGCCATGTCAGGTAAACTTTGTGCTTTATTCTAGTAGCTCTCAAGTCTCGTGCATTGAGCGTGAATCAATTAATTCAATCATATGCTCCTGCGCTGAAACTATTATTCTTACGCATTTAATGTTTTTGATTAAAACTGTTTTGTTGAGGTAGCAAACTGCTGCTTTAATTAAGTACCCATAAAATTCATTTTCCTTCTACATATAATGAACTTCTTGTTCCCTTTGTGCTCGCTCCGAACATTTTCCAACGGTGGGAAGTCACGCTCAGAATAATGAAATGCACGTCTTAGCTACTAATTTATTTTTTTTAACTGAAAAATTTTATAAGGAAGCATGGTCCCATATCCCCACCCGCTCCAAGAACGTAATGCCTTCGGTGTCGCAATCGAAGGCTTTGGGATCCAAAATCTCACTATTTGCCACCAAATCAACTTTGGAGCTCTTAAAACTAACAAATTTAAAAACTGAAAAAAGACTTTTACCACTCATGTCTGCCAAGCCAAGTGCAAGACAAATCCTTTATCAATCATTAGTTTTAGAACATTTGTTGAAAGATATGATTTTATAAAGATTTACATTTTTATCAGTGACTTGCCTTGCCATTGAAAACTAAACAGGGGTCAATCTTCGTAGATTGGTCGTCGATGGAAGGAAACAATACACAAAAGATCGTCGTGACAGTCATTTGACTACAGTCTGTGTGCCAAACCAGCCCTGATGTTCATTTAAACGTTTTATGGGCTTTTTTTCCTACGCTTTCTCTCGTTGACAAGCGTCGGATCGTGACACCGGATACCAAAAAATGTTTCAAAGTTTTTTAAATTACATTTTTTATATATACGCTAATAAAGTAATTATATTTCGGTGAAGACTCTTTCTTTAATTTTCATTGCCCCTGTTTACCATACAACCTATTAGCTGAATAATTGTTCTGTGTATGGAGGATTTTGCCCGCTATTGCCACTGCGCACTCCAGCTGCGCATAAGCCATGTTCGTGCATGTTCGGGTGGAAAGACTCGTCTCCCGCAATGATCACGCGAGAGAGACCAGCCGCGATGAAAGGGATGTTTAGCCCTATAACTTACGGGTCCAATTGTTAATCGTGCTACCTATGGTCAAAACTGAAAAGAAAATCTATTGGATAATTGGTTCCCATAGAAAAACAAGATGAAATGAGAAATGATATTTTACACATTAACTTCAATCAAACAGCACTTTACGGACATACCATAGTGTAACCATGATATTTAATTTACCATGCTGAGGAAACGCCAAATTGTCACTGGACCTTACTTAAAGTAGTATAGTTCGGGTTTCACTTTATAGCCATAATTCGCATCGCATCGAAGAATCGGAATGTCGTTGACTCGGAAACTTATTCCGTCGCTTCTAAGACTTTGATATCCATTATTTTTCGAACAGAGTATTTGATAGCATATTGACTTTTCATTTTGAGCTCCAGAAGGTCTATCGAGGTCGGAAAGGAACGGAAAATCCGACCTTAAAATTTTGAAACTCGGCCGAATGGACTTCAGTTTAATCATTTGTTGTGATCGCATTAGTACTACTTAGACTGGGGGGGTAGGGGGAAAGCCTCTCTCACACAAGGCAATCGCACTGCGCGGTTGCCAATGTGTTTACTCACAGGGGAGGTGTTAGGACACCTTAAATAGAATGTCATGACAAATTAAAAAAAACCTGAAATAGCTTAGAAAACGTGTGATGACCCCTTTTTTTATGGCACCGAACAGCAGTGAGACCTCTACAAACACACAGTTAATTTTCCATTCAGTGTAAAAACTGTTTAGCCAGAACTTATGATAGTGTAAGTGAGAGTGATCAGTATTAAGTATTAAGTATTTTATTTTATTCTATGATGTTATTTTATAAAATCCCCTGATGAGTGAGGAATCACGAAACAGGTTTGTAGGGATGAAAGCGTAGTCTTTGTATTTTTCTAACTCAACACTCAATCTTCCACGTCGATCTAATTACCTATTTTTTCTTTCCAGAAATCCATCTTTGCTCGGGGATTTTCATGGATTCCAGGATCCAATGGCATACCAGGAATGCCGGGAATTCCTGGGTCCCCGGGGTTGCAAGGACAACAGGGAAAAGATGGAGCCAAGGGAGAGCCTGGTGTCAAGGGACCGAGAGGCATGACAGGGACAAGAGGAGAGAAAGGAAATCAAGGGTCACACGGTAAAAATGGTGCACCTGGAATGATGGGAATAAAAGGAAATAAAGGCAATGAAGGGTCACGTGGCAGCGGTGGACCGCCAGGAATGAAGGGTGTGAAAGGAGGACTGGGCCCTAAGGGAGAGAAAGGAGAAAGTGTGAATAGTGCAGTGTCACAGACCAACTGGAAACAGTGTGTGTGGAAAAATATGAATGATGGCAGAGATAGTGGAAAGATCAAGGTATAGAAATATCTAAAAAATATCATAAAAAAATTTGGGAGTTGGATTAAATAAACATTTTTAAAATTTTAAAATGGAAGTTAACAAAATTAATTTGTATTCAACTCTGTGCTTCATAGCAGGCAGGAAAAGTGCAAAGTCATTAAATTCTTTCCTTATGTGTACCATTATTATAAAATTTTTTTGCACTGATACTGTCTTCCTACCATTTGTTCCAGGATTGCTCATTCAACAAGCTGCAGTCTGATACAGCCATTAAAGTCTCATTCCAGGGAAATATGAGAGTCAGTGGCACTTCAGATAAATGCAACCGGTGGTTCTTCAAGTTTAATGGAAATGAATGCAGTGGACCAATGACAATTGAGGCTGCTGTGTACAACCATTGGTCATCTCAGGATCCCAATCTGCTTCACCACAGATCATTTGAGGGATGCTGTGAAAATATCCCACAAGGCAGGGTTACTGTGGAGTTATGGGTAGGAAAGTGTCCCAGTGGTCATACACAGGGTGATGCCTACACTGGATGGAAATCAGTATCCCGAATAATGATCGAGGAAGTCTCTAGAGCCCAGTCCTAATTACTCCTGTTGTTTTCATACAAGAAACGGTGAAGACTATTCCATTTTGTTTTTTCCGTCATCCTAGCTCGATCTCAAGATTTTCTCCTATTATCGAAGTCCCGAAATAAATAATATATTCTTTTATGTCGCTGAAAATGTTTTCTCTGAACATGTCCCCTACTTTTCGCGTGAATAAGATATAAGATAATTTTGTTTTATCAACAGAGTTAACAAGGTTGCTGATCTCTTTTCAGTCGCGTGCTAGACTTCGCCGAGATGGAGGGACTACTCGTAGTCAATAATTTACAAGTTTTCACCAAAGTGGAGGTGGTAGATGTTTAACGAGCTGTGAAAGGGTGGAGTAAATATCCACCCTAGAATTTAAAAGTATAGCACAAAAAGATGAATTTAACTCGTTTATTCCGCAACGGTTACGATATTTTCGGGCGCAAATTTCGTATGCGTTTCCAAGAGGTGAATATCAAAAAATAATCGGAACTTGAGTAGTCAATCAGAGCGCGCCCTAAATGCTATCCATTGTCTCGGTAAATACCAATAGCAATTATATTATTATCATCATTGTCATTAACAGTACTATTATTGTCATTAATTGTCGCGTTCCCGATGCCGCAGACACGTGGTGTTGTGCACCGGAGTTCGCCAGTATAACCACAGTGTTGACTTTAGACAAGCAGCAGCATCAAACTCTTTATTCACTTAAGCTGGCAGTCTTTGTACAGCACAGGCGGTAAAAACTATAGAACGGATACATGAAGGTTCGATATAAGGAAAACCGAAAGACTACGAAACTAGAAATGATAAAAATGAGGAATATTACAAGCGTAACTTACATCGGATCTTGACTCCGGGGTAGGGAACTCCTAAACTTCGTTCGGCTCCGAAATGCTTTCGCTACAGTGACTCCTCGCAACTGAGCTACTTGCTAATAGAAGGCGAATTTAGTTCTTACACTTTGACGTACGGGAAATAGAAATGAACAGTGCTTTATGTAGCTAGCTTTGAGCGGATATTCGCTAGTCACGGAACAGAAATCAAACAAAGCGCGCTAACAAATTAAATAGAAAGTCATTGAAAGTTTCTTAGTGTCTTTGTGCTAAAGACGGAAGGGTTACATAAGTAAAAAAGATTAGAGTTCGTATCCGTAAACGTGACACTCCTCGCCCAAGGATCGTCTATGATCCTTGCTCTATTAATTGTTTGTCCTTTAATTCTCTGTCGTGGTCGAAGGGCCTGTCACTGGGCCTCTACTGGAACCAGCAGGATGAGCTCTTTGATGGGGCGTAGGAACGCTTTTCCTCTACCCTCTCTCACAATCCTAAGGGACACTTTTCTTACTTTGCCATCTGCGCTCCTGATGGCCTCCGTAACTCGACCCATAGGCCAGTCACTGCGATTCTGGCCGTCTTCCTTCATAAGGACGACATCACCTGGGGCCAGGTCTCTTCGGGCGTCGTACCACTTTCTTCTTGGCTGGAGCTTCTGGAGGTACTCTCGGCGCCACCGTAACCAGAACTGATCTGCTAGGTACTGGACCCTCCTCCAACGCCGGTTCGCGTACAGGTCCGGGGGCAGGAAGTTGCCCGGTGGTGGTCCTGGTGGGCGCGTTTTCATTGTAAGCAGCATGGCTGGTTACAGGGGCTGCGGGTCGTTGATGTCTGAGGGCAAAGCTGCGATGGGTCGTGCATTTACGATAGCGGTGACTTCCGCCATGAAAGTGCTCAAGATTTCGTGCGTCAGCTGTCTTGGTCCGAGGTCGGCTAGCATGGCATCCAGAACACGGCAGATGGTCCCGATCTGTCTTTCCCATACGCCTCCAAAGTGGGATGCGTGTGGTGGGTTAAACTTCCACTCACAACCGTGTTGTGTCACGAATCTCTCGATCTTTGTTTCGTCCATTTCTTTAAGGGCTTCGGTTAACTCGGTGTGTCCCCCAACGAAGTTTGTCCCTCTGTCGCACCTCAATACAGCTGTTGGGCCGCGTATGGCGAAGAAGTGCCTCAGTGCACAAATGAACGAACTGGCGTCCATTGACTCTAGTACTTCTATATGAATGGCTCTGCTATTCAAGCACGTGAAGACAAGACCCCAACGCTTTGAGTGTGCAGCGCCACCTCTCGTCTTCCTTGTGGATATGGTCCAGGGACCAAAGACGTCGAAGCCGACGTTTGTGAATGGTGGGCCTACCTCGGTTCTATCTTGGGGCAGGTCAGCCATTTTCTGGATTACGTGGGGGCCTCTCAGCTTCTTGCAGGGCACACAAGAAGCTAACTCCTTCGCTACCATGCGATGACCTCCAATCAGCCAATAGCCGGCTTGGCGAAATTTGCCACTCGTAATCTGTCGACCCTGGTGATGGACCTGTTTATGGTAATGTCGAATTACCAGGACGGACACATGGTGGTCTTTTGGTAAGATTGCGGGGTGCTTCTCTCCATACTCCATTTCTGCTCTCCTAAGTCGTCCTCCCACCCGAACAATTCCATTGGCGTCGATGAACGGGTCAAGCGCGTAAAACTGAGAGCCCTTCGGGGCTCTCTTCCTTACCGTGTTTTGATATCTTTCCCCATCTTTCTGTTCCGTGAGATCTTTGTTCGTTAACTCTGCGCCAAAGGCTTCCTTCTGCGCTGCCCGGATTATCGCGCCCATTGCCTGATTTAGCTCGTTTGCTGTAGGACTCCTGAAGGTTTGTCTGGCTTTCGGTGGCCTTTGTTCATTCTTTTGACGGCTGAACTCTTTAACTTTGACAATGAGGCGTGCAATCGCGCGTTTTAAGGAGTGGAGGTTGGAGAAATGTGAAAATCTCTCCGCTCCGGGGCCTCTGCATTTATATATACATGATGCGTGGGCTATCACTACTCTTCGAACTTCGGGATCGTCTTCAGCTAGTTGAATATCCTCTTGTTGAGGCTGTAGCGCGTCTGGGTTTCTGAGAAATCTCGGTCCCTTCAGCCAGGCTGAGTCGGCCAGACTACTCGCATTGAGGCAACGTGTGGCTAGGTCCGCGGGATTGTCACTTGTCTCAATGTACCTCCATTGATAGGGTGAGGAGACCCTACGGATAATTTCTACTCGGTTGGCGACGTAGACTTAGAACCTTCGGCTCTCGTTTTGGATGTAGCCAAGAGCTGCCTTCGAGTCGGTGTAGAACTTAATGTCATCTATTTGGATGTCTATTTCTTTCAATATTCTAGCGACGGCTTGTGTGGCTAGCACGGCTCCACAGAGCTCCATACGTGGGATGCTTGTAGTCTGTAGGGGAGCAACCTTTGATTGGCCAAACACAAAGGACGTGGCTACCTCTCCGCCATCGTTGACTAAGCGTAAGTAAACGCAGGCTCCTATGGCATCTTTACTGGCGTCGAAGAATGCGTGTAGTTCTGCCTGAGCGACTCTACCAAAATCTGCTGGGTGGTAACATCGGGGCACTGTGACCCTTTCTAATTCGGCGAGGGAGTCTCGCCATCGTTGCCACTTTTGTAGGAGACTGTGTGGGAGTGGGTCGTCCCATCCTTAGGCAGTATTGTTATTCTTCCCTCTCCCCATGCTGACTAGTTGTTGGAGTAGGAGTTTACCTTCCAGGAGTACCGGGACGGCCAAGCCAAGTGGATCGTATACTGCATTCACGACTGAGAGGACCCCTCTGCGGGTGAAGGGCTTTCTGGGTAAGCATACTTTGAAGGTGAAGGCATCTTTTGTTAGGTCCCAGTATACTCCGAGCGAACGTTGCGTGGGGAGACAATCTTGACGCAAATCAAGGTCGCGGATGTCTTTTCCCCTATCTTCTAGTGGGAAGGCTTCCATGACCTCTACGGAATTAGAGACGACCTTGTGAAGTCGTAGGTTAGACTTCGCTAGCATGGCCTGTGTATTGGTCACCAGGATAATGGCTTGTCGTGGTGTTGGTGTCGAAGCTAAGCCATCGTCTACATAGAAATTTCTGCACACAAACTTCTCTGCTTCCTCTCCAACTTCCTCCTCGCCATCAGCCGCGGTTTTTCTGAGGCCGAAGGTCGCTACTGCGGGACTTGGGCCGTTACCGAAGAGATGGACGTTCATACGGTACTCCATAACTCGTTTGGAGATATCGTTGTCTTCGAACCAGAGGAAGCGTAGGAAATCTCTATGTTTTGGGGTGACGTGGAAGGAGTGAAACATTTGCTCGATATCACACATAATGGCTGTATTCTCCTTCCCGAAGCGCATTAAGACGCCGACAAGACTATTCATTAGGTCGGGGCCGGGTAGTAGGATCTTGTTCAGCGAAACTCCTTTATACTCCGCAGACGAGTCGAACACAACTCTGATCTGTGTTGGCTTTTTCGGATGGTAGACGCCAAAGTGGGGTAGGTACCAAACTTTACCGGGCGTAGGTTCAGATTTCAACTCTTCTTCTGGTATCACTGACGCATGGCCTTTCTCGATAACTTTCTCCAGGAAGTTGAAGTAGTCGGACTGCATCTGCGGTTTTCTTTCAAGGGTGCGCAATAGACCGTTTAAACGATTGTCTGCTTGAATTCGATTGTTCGGCATTTGTACTTCCTCTTGACGAAAGGGGAGTGGCATCTCCAAATTTCCCTTGCTATTTTTGCAGACTTCTCTTTCCATGATTTCTAGGAACTTTCGGTCTTCCCGAGACAGTGCGACTTGATTGTCGTACCTAGTGGCAGTAAAGACGTTGTCTTCTACACTCATCTGTGTTAGGCTCCCTTTCACTGAAAACCTCTTAGGGCAGGGTACCAGCTCGTAACCACCAATCTTTGTTAACTCCATGTCATCTGCGTTTGTTATGTGGTGACTGGTGCGATTTACGAGTACGTGGGCCGGGCCGTCTATGAAGTTCAAGCACATCTGGCCTGTTATCGTCCAGCCAAGAGTAAGTCGTTGAGCCCAGGGAGCACCTTTGGGTCCATTTCTAAACTCTCTGACCTTGAGAAGCTCGGGCGAGTCTCTTCCAATAAGGAGATGAATGCCAGCTGCACTATCAAATGGTGGAATCTCGTCGGCGATTTTTTGTAGGTGGGGAAATCTCCTCGCCATCTCTCGTGTTGGGATTTCGCGCTTGTCATGTGGGATGCTATCGCACTCGATTAACGTTGGTAGCATCGACTCGACTCCGTTCATTGATCGCGCTGCCACCCCAGTTATCCGACGGCCATATTTCTGTTCCCTTTCTGTACTGCAAGTAGACAGATAGTACTTCTCCGGAGGTCCGACCGCTCCCAGCTCGTCTGCAAGTTCGCTGCTAATGAGAGAACTGTTGCTTTGCTCATCAACGATAGCGTACATGCGCCGAGTGCGGTCCGGCTGTTCTCTGTCGTAGACATCGACCAATAGGATTTTGCTGCAGGATCGGCCTCCACTCGAGTAGCAAATCGCTGTGCATCTATTGTTCACGTTCGCCTCGTTAGTGTCCTCTCTTTCTTTATCACTATGGGTCCTCACCTGAGTCTCTTTTACTCTGTGGAACAGAGCGATGTGCCTTTCGTCTCCACATACGTCGCAGCTAACGTTTGCCTCGCACCTGCTGGCCTGGTGACCCTCAGATAGGCAGCGGAGGCATAGCTTAGCTCCCTTTATCCACTCTACCTTTTCGTCTAAGGTTTTCTCAGCAAAGGCCTTGCATTCGGTTAAGTCGTGGCCCTCGCGGTCGTGGAATGGGCACCGCTTTCTCCTCGTGCTCTTTCTCGATCGTGTTCCTGGTTTCTTTAGTGCCGGGTGTGCGTTCGTCTTAAGCGCTTTCCGGCTCACTCCACGTGTATTGGGCGCAGGGCGACTGGGAGGGGGGTTGGTAAGCTTGTTTCCTGCCAAAATGTTGGGGTTGTTCTTCAATCTGGCTTGCATTTGTACGACCTTTGCGAATTTCTTAAAGCTGGGGTACGCGCCTGCATTATTGTCCGCGTGCTTCGCAATATCCTTTTCCCACTTTCCGCGGAGTGAGGGCGGGAGTTTCTCTGCTATCGGTTGTATCGCGTTTGGGTAATTGAGGCACGCGAGGCCAGGAAGACACAACATTTGACTTTCCACGTCAGTGCAAAGGTCCGCGAAATGCTGCAATCTTGCGTTCTCATTTTCGTTAAACATAGCCCCCTTTTGCATGCGCTCCAGTAGGGCGTTAGTGATTATAGCCGCGCTACCGAAGCGAATTTCTAACTCCTTCCACAAACCCTGGAGTAGCGTGACTGGATCGGTTTGTCGTCTTCTAAAATTATCGACCAACCGCTGCGGTTCCCCGCTAGTGAAGCTTCGCAAATAATTTATTTCCTGCACGGGAGAAACGTCGGCGTCTTTGATCATGGTTTTAAATGCGGCCTTCCATGGATGGAAAAGCGTGGCATCTCCGTTGAAAATGTCTGGTTGACATTTGGGAAAGTTTTGTCTAGCTAAACCGGCGACTATTTGTTGATTTACTGACGTTAGAGTCTCAATTAATTGACTTCCGGTAACGTCTCTTATCGGAGTCGAGGCGATGACGGGTACGTGCTGTGAACTGTCATCGATCTGCGGCTGGGGTAAGTCTGGCACTGACGTGCCAGGAAACTGTGGAGAGGCGGCGTTTTGAATTGGCTCGCTTTGCGATGGAACAAGTGGCCTTTTTTGGACGAGTAAGGTTTCTGGGCTGGGAATCGTGTGGACCCAATCAAGAACGCGCTCTTCGAAGTTCACCCTTGGCACACCGGGCAATTCACGGTTTTCTCCTATTTCGACATTTGTCATCGCCTGTTCGATAGCTTTGACCTTCGCGTCTTCCATTGCGACCCTTTTGTTCGCCGCGAGAACAGCTAAATCCTTTTCGTGCTGTGCCCTTTCCTGTTCGCGAGTGCGTTCTAACTCTGCCTCACGCTTTCGGCGTTGAAGTTCCTTTTCTGCGATCGTTCGTTCGAATTCTGCGCTTTCGCGTGCCGCGGCGACTTCTGCGATCGCTTTGATTCTCGCGGTGCTTGCTGAAGATGCGGAGGACAGGGACTTGGCGGATTTGGTTTTGCGTGACAAACAATGACTTACGCCAGAACCGATCTCTAGCAGTTTGTCGGATTTTCTATTGTTTAATCGTTCCATTAAGGCGTAAGCGCGTTGAAGCGTTAGGGTCTCATTAGTGAGGAGGACGGCATCTCCAAAGTCATGGTTTACGTCCTGCGCGTATAAACTAAGCAGCTCCTGTACTACTACGTTTAATCCTTCTGATGTCGTGGCGAGACCACGCAAAACACTTTCTACGTTGCGGCTGTCATCAAGGCCCTCGGCGGCCTGTATTTCTTTAAGGAGCTTTTTCTGTAAAGTCTTAACCTCATAACGCTTTATCTCTACTGCGTTTTGTAAAGCCTTTCGTGACGGCTTTCGTGACCTCCTTTCTGGTTCGTGTTCTCCATGCGCTCCTTCGCTGACTAATCCTTCTCCCTTTCTATTCATGATTTATAGGCTCCTTCCTTAAAATCTACAAGGTACGGCTTACCTCAATCTTCTCTCTAATTCAAGATCCAATTTTTTACTGTCGCGTTCCCGATGCCGCAGACACGTGGTGTTGTGCACCGGAGTTCGCCAGTATAACCACAGTGTTGACTTTAGACAAGCAGCAGCATCAAACTCTTTATTCACTTAAGCTGGCAGTCTTTGTACAGCACAGGCGGCAAAAACTATAGAACGGATACATGAAGGTTCGATATAAGGAAAACCGAAAGACTACGAAACTAGAAATGATAAAAATGAGGAATATTACAAGCGTAACTTACATCGGATCTTGACTCCGGGGTAGAGAACTCCTAAACTTCGTTCGGCTCCGAAATGCTTTCGCTACAGTGACTCCTCGCAACTGAGCTACTTGCTAATAGAAGGCGAATTTAGTTCTTACACTTTGACGTACGGGAAATAGAAATGAACAGTGCTTTATGTAGCTAGCTTTGAGCGGATATTCGCTAGTCACGGAACAGAAATCAAACAAAGCGCGCTAACAAATTAAATAGAAAGTCATTGAAAGTTTCTTAGTGTCTTTGTGCTAAAAACGGAAGAGTTACATGAGTAAAAAAGATTAGAGTTCGTATCCGTAAACGTGACATTAATGCTATTATCAAAGAATTCTTTTAGATAAAAGTTAATCGTGCTCGAACATCCTGCAGGTACAGAGCTTGGTCATATTTCAGCCATTATTCATTGACCAGCCGGCCAGATCAAGTGACATATATTGGTGGTTCCGTTTACTGATAGGAACTTACCTCAAAGAATTTGTCAAACTTAACATAAAGTGTGCTATCAATCTCTTGGAGGCTAGATTTTGAACAGAAGCGCGGGGTCACTATGCCAAGTTTAGAAAGACGAGTTGACCATGGAATACATGTAACTTCTTGTATCAGCCAAATCTGTAGTTATTACTCGGCTAAATCCAATACTTTCGTAACGCTGAGAAATTCGCTAGATATTTCACGTAGAGAAACCTTCTCTAATTCCAAAGAAGGCCTAGGCCACAGTGAAAATTAACAAAGAAATTAAAACTTGTCCGCTCTCTAATGAACACCAGTTAGCTAGGGTCAGATAAATCATGGCGGCAATTTTGGGCAGAATGCTATGGTCAAAGTATCGAGCATAACGCCGGGATGATGACTTAACTTCATTTATAGTTAACTGTAGCCTGAGAATGTCAAAGGTAAGCCTGGCCTGCTTTTCTTGTTTCCACTCTAGAAATTTGATGCAGTAAAACGTTGTGTTCTGAACTCTGGTAGACCTTTATTGTTAGCAAGGGGGAGGGGATCAGCTTTAAAAACTCTCTACGGTGGACAATCAAATCAACTGATCAAACCAATTATCTTGCAATACCCCTTACTGATACAATACCCCAGGTTTCCCAGGTTTCCCTAGTTTCCCCAGGTTTCTGGAGCCATTCCGTTCAGTCTAGCTCTCCGCCTACGACGTATCTGTTCTACAGATAAAGCTTTTGAGACTCGCGCCGCTCAACTTACCTCATACCTTCTCAAACGAGGTTACAGCCATAAATTCGTCACCAAACAAATACAACGCGCCGCTGACATCTCCCGCACACTCACCCTACAAACTAAAGACGTAAAAAAACCTAATTGCATTCCATTTATAACTACTTTTAATCCGTCGCTTCCTCACATCTCCAACATCATCAAAAAACACTGGCATCTACTGCAGTCTTCTAACCGCTGCAAAAAAGCTTTTCCTCAGCTGCCAGTTGTCGCCTTCAGACGCTCCCCCAACCTTCGCGACACATTAGTGACAGCCAAACTCCCCTCTAATTCTACCACTTCCCATCCTCAACTCCCCCCCGGCTCTTTCCGTTGTGGTAGAAACTGCGCTACTTGCCCCTACATCTCTGACGGTCTTACTAACTATATCTTTTTTTCTACCGGCGAAACACGTCCCATTAAATCTCACTTGACCTGTGACACTAAAAACCTTATCTACTTAATTCAGTGTAACCGTTGTAACTTACAATAGATAGGAGAAACTAAACGACGTTTAAAAGACCGTTTTAATGAACACTACCGTACCATTGATAAACCTAACTCTAAATCTAAACCTACTACAGCGGCAGAACACTTCATTTCCTCCCCTAACCACTCTGCTCACGACATGGAGCTAATCGCCATCGAAAAAGTGTTTTCCAAGAGAGACTCGATACGCAAGGCCAGGGAAGCTTTTTTAATTTCAAGAGGCAACACTATTTATCCAGATGGTCTTAACGCTCGCGAAGAAATGTATTAGTTTCTAGTTATTTATCCAATTTACCTTACTTCATTTGTATTTTTGCTCACTATTTCTATTTTCATTGTTATCTCATTGTCAATCAAATTAGTTTTACATATTTCCGCTGTTACATCATACAGCTATCTATGAAGCATCACCCCAATTCCCAATTCTCTGTTAATTCCCACTGCACCTGAAGAAGGCTGGTTTGGCCAGCCGAAATATAGTGCTCCGTCTTAAAATTTACTTATCTACGTTGTATCGGTCTTGCCTCTATATTTAAAAAACTGACACGTTCACAGAAATCCCTTACATATTGTATCCGAGGTTTACTGCATACATTTGATATGTAATCTCTTGCGGTGTACTGTCATATCATATCTGGTCTCAGACTGCATAATTCTTGCAGCGTATTTGCCCCCGCAACATTGTAACCGATTATAAGACTGATACACGCTCGACCGCTGAATAATATTTCCGGCTTGATAAAGGATGGCGCAGCGTTGATCACGTAGAAGAAGGAACTAGGGGAACTAGTTTACCACGAGATCCAGTGATTCTTTAGCAACCTTCCTACATTGTATGTGTTTGGAAATCAGCAATATTTATTTTTAGTAAAGGACAATGATGCATCAATGTCAGAGTTATCCAATTCAGTAAAAAATGATAATAGGATCAGTTTGAAAGAATATATCTATCAGACTTTAACGCCACAGTGATAGTCACACTACCACCGACTTTCTTTGGTCGAATATCCTATCAAGACTTAAGGTTACTTCCACCTTCGCGGGTGTCATAAGGAAAAAACTCGTACGCGCGCTACTTTCATTAAATCCTTGCAAAATACACATCAGAAGAAAGCTTACTAAATGCAAACTACGACAAAAATATAATTTAAGTGAGTTTTCCTTTTAGGAAATGTCAGAGGTCAGTAAGACCGTGATATGAATGATTATAGACAGTAGTGGAAGGATCAAGGTAAAGAAATATCTAGAAAACTACATAAAAATTTGAGAGTTGGATAGCCCATCTCTGAAAAAGGCTCTTTTAGAAATGCTAGCGTAATAAAAATGCTTAAAAAGAGTTAAAATAGAAGTTAATTGCTGTAGAATTAATTTGTATTCAATTCTGAGCCTCATAGCAGGCTGAAAAAGTACAGCGTCATTCAATTCTTCCCCATATCATTATCATCAAAGTTTTCTTTTTTTGCACTAGCACTTTCTTCTTGCCATTTGTTCCAAGATTGCCCTTTCAACAAGTTGCAGTCTTTCACAGCCATTAAAGTCTAATTCCAGGGAAACACGAGAATCCGAGGCACTTCAAGTAAATGCAATCGGTGGTTCTTCAAGTTTAATGGTAACGATTGCAGTGGACCGATGACAATTGAGGTTGCTTTGTACAACTGTGTCCATCAGGGAATCCAATTCTGCTTCATCACAGATCATTTGAGGGATGCTGTAAAAATATCTCACAGGGCAGGGTTACTGTGGAGTTATGGGTAGGAAAGTGTTTCAGTGGTAACACACTGGGTGATGCTTACACTGGATGGTCATCAGTATCCCGGATAATTATAGAAGAAGTGTCTAGAGCCCAGACCTGATGGCTCCAGTCGTTTTCATACGGGGAATGGTGAAGAATTTTCTGTTCTTGACTTTTCTCATCATCTTAGCTTTCAAGATTTTTCCCTGTTATCGAAATCCCAAAATACATATTGTATTCATTTATGTCGCAAAATATTTTTTCTCTGAATATGTCCCCTACTTTTCGTGTGAATGAAATGTAAGATAAACTTTGTTTTATTAACAGAACTGATAAGGTTGCTGATCTCTTTCCAGTCGCAAGATAGACTTCGCCGAGGAGGGACTGCCCGTAGTCTATAATTAAAAATTTTTCATAAAAATGGAGGTGGCTAGTGATAGATATTTTCCGAGCTGTGAAATGACGAGATAAACATCCACGCCAGCCACCGCCACTGACAGTCGTTTTAGCATCTACCAGAAAAGTTACTGACTGTGAATTGAAATGTGATGGGTTAACAATACCCTTTGGACCATGTTTAACGAGTGCTTCCCGCTGATTTCTGTTCGTATATCCATTTAACCATTGGTTAAACATCTTTTGAAATTTAGGAACAGGTTGCAAAAGAGATCTAAACCGCTCCCTGTTGGCCTTGAGGACAGAATCAACCATCTTATTAGGGAAAATCAACGACAAGCTGTCAAGCAAGATTCTCGTATGTCCGGTTGGGGTTCTCGTGCTTGGTGGTCCACTGTCAATACTATTACTGGAAGAGACACTCAGCCCCAGTTGATCAGCTCAGTTATTTATCCAGACATCATTAATAAATATTTTTGTAGCATAAACTCTGATCCTGAATATATAGCCCCTGCACCAATTGATATTCCTGACGATGCGAGGATACCTACAATACCTCTTCACGTTG